>NC_088421.1:55141630-55169130 GCF_034236695.1 Oncorhynchus nerka | reverse complement strand
TCAAGTCATCACAGACTGACTCAGTCACAACACCAACACATCAAGTCATCACCTACTGACTCAGTCACATCAAGTCATCACCTACTGACTCAGTCACATCAAGTCATCACCTACTGACTCAGTCACATCAAGTCATCACAGACTGACTCAGTCACATCACCAACACATCAAGTCATCACAGACTGACTCAGTCACATCACCAACACATCAAGTCATCACAGACTGACTCAGTCACATCAAGTCATCACCTACTGACTCAGTCACATCAAGTCATCTCAGACTGACTCAGTCACATCACCAACACATCAAGTCATCACAGACTGACTCAGTCACATCACCAACACATCAAGTCATCACAGACTGACTCAGTTACATCAAGTCATCACAGACTGACTCAGTCACATCAAGTCATCACCCACTGACTCAGTCACAACACAAACACATCAAGTCATCACCTACTGACTCAGTCACAACACCAACACATCAAGTCATCACAGACTGACTCAGTCACATCAAGTCATCACAGACTGACTCAGTCACATCACCAACACACCAAGTCATCACCTACTGACTCAGTCACATCAAGTCATCACAGACTGACTCAGTCACATCACCAACACATCAAGTCATCACCTACTGACTCAGTCACAACACATTAAGTCATCACAGACTGACTCAGTCACATCAAGTCATCACAGACTGACTCAGTCACATCACCAACACACCAAGTCATCGCCTACTGACTCAGTCACATCAAGTCATCACAGACTGACTCAGTCACATCACCAACACATCAAGTCATCACCTACTGACTCAGTCACTTCACAAACACATCAAGTCATCACCTACTGACTCAGTCACAACACCAACACATCAAGTCATCACAGACTGACTCAGTCACATCAAGTCATCACCTACTGACTCAGTCACAACACCAACACATCAAGTCATCACCTACTGACTCAGTCACAACACCAACACATCAAGTCATCACATACTAACTCAGTCACATCAAGTCATCACATACTGACTCAGTCACATCAAGTCATCAACTACGGACTCAGTCACATCACCAACACATCAAGTCATCACCTACTGACTCAGTCACAACACAAACACATCAAGTCATCACCTACTGACTCAGTCACAACACCAACACATCAAGTCATCACAGACTGAATCAGTCACAACACCAACACATCAAGTCATCACAGACTGACTCAGTCACATCAAGTCATCACCTACTGACTCAGTCACAACACCAACACATCAAGTCATCACCTACTGACTCAGTCACAACACCAACACATCAAGTCATCACATACTAACTCAGTCACATCAAGTCATCACCTACTGACTCAGTCACATCAAGTCATCACCCACTGACTCAGTCACAACACCAACACATCAAGTCATCACCTACTGACTCAGTCACATCAAGTCATCACATACTAACTCAGTCACATCAAGTCATCACCTACTGACTCAGTCACATCAAGTCATCACCTACTGACTCAGTCACATCAAGTCATCACCCACTGACTCAGTCACAACACCAACACATCAAGTCATCACATACTGACTCAGTCACATCAAGTCATCACAGACTGACTCAGTCACATCACCAACACATCAAGTCATCACAGACTGACTGAGTCACAACACCAACACACCAAGTCATCAAAGACTGACTCAGTCACAACACATCAAGCCATCACCTACTGACTCAGTCACAACACATGAAGTCATCACAGACTGACTCAGTCACAACACAAACACATTAAGTCATCACAGACTGACTCAGTCACATCAAGTCATCACAGACTGACTCAGTCACATCACCAACACACCAAGTCATCACCTACTGACTCAGTCACATCAAGTCATCACAGACTGACTCAGTCACATCACCAACACATCAAGTCATCACCTACTGACTCAGTCACATCAAGTCATCACAGACTGACTCAGTCACATCACCAACACACCAAGTCATCACCTACTGACTCAGTCACATCAAGTCATCACAGACTGACTCAGTCACATCACCAACATACCAAGTCATCACCTACTGACTCAGTCACATCAAGTCATCACAGACTGACTCAGTCACAACACCAACACATCATAGACTGACTCAGTCACATTACCAACACATCAAGTCATCAACTACTGACTCAGTCACAACACAAACACATCATAGACTGACTCAGTCACATCAAGTCATCACAGACTGACTAAGTCACAACACCAACACATCAAGTCATCACAGACTGACTCAGTCACATCAAGTCATCACCTACTGACTCAGTCACATCAAGTCATCACCTACTGACTCAGTCACATCACCAACACATCAAGTCATCGCCTACTGACTCAGTCACATCAAGTCATTACCTACTGACTCAGTCACATCACCAACACATCAAGTCATCACCTACTGACTCAGTCACATCAAGTCATCACCTACTGACTCAGTCACATCACCAACACACCAAGTCATCACAGACTGACTCAGTCACAACACCGACACACCAAGTCATCGCCTACTGACTCAGTCACAACACCAACACATCAAGTCATCACAGACTGACTCAGTCACATCACATCAAGTCATCACAGACTGACTCAGTCACAACACCAACACATCAAGTCATCACCTACTGACTCAGTCACATCACATCAAGTCATCACAGACTGACTCAGTCACATCACATCAAGTCATCACCTACTGACTCAGTCACATCACCAACACACCAAGTCATCACATACTGACTCAGTCACAACACCGGCACACCAAGTCATCACCTACTGACTCAGTCACATCACCAACACATCAAGTCATCACCTACTGACTCAGTCACATCACCAACACATCAAGTCATCACATCCTAACTCAGTCACATCAAGTCATCACCTACTGACTCAGTCACATCAAGTCATCACCCACTGACTCAGTCACAACACCAACACATCAAGTCATCACAGACTGACTCAGTCACATCACCAACACATCAAGTCATCACAGACTGACTCATCACATCACATCAAGTCATCACAGACTGTCTCAGTCACAACACCAACACATCAAGTCATCACCTACTGACTCAGTCACATCACCAACACACCAAGTCATCACAGACTGACTCAGTTACAACACCGACACACCAAGTCATCACAGACTGACTCAGTCACATCAAGTCATCACCCACTGACTCAGTCACATTACCAACACATCAAGTCATCAACTACTGACTCAGTCACAACACAAACACACCAAGTCATCACCTACTGACTCAGTCACATCAAGTCATCACCCACTGACTCAGTCACATCACCAACACACCAAGTCATCACAGACTGACTCAGTCACATCAAGTCATCACAGACTGACTCAGTCACATCAAGTCATCACCTACTGACTCAGTCACAACACCAACACATCATAGACTGACTCAGTCACAACACCAACACATCAAGTCATCACAGACTGACTCAGTCACATCAAGTCATCACCTACTGACTCAGTCACATCAAGTCATCACAGACTGACTCAGTCACATCACCAACACATCAAGTCATCACAGACTGACTCAGTCACATCACATCAAGTCATCACAGACTGACTCAGTCACACCACCAACACATCAAGTCATCGCCTACTGACTCAGTCACAACACCAACACATCAAGTCATCACAGACTGACTCAGTCACATCACATCAAGTCATCACAGACTGACTCAGTCACAACACCAACACATCAAGTCATCACCTACTGACTCAGTCACATCAAGTCATCACAGACTGACTCAGTCACATCACCAACACATCAAGTCATCGCCTACTGACTCAGTCACATCACATCAAGTCATCACAGACTGACTCAGTCACATCACCAACACATCAAGTCATCACAGACTGACTCAGTCACATCACATCAAGTCATCACCTACTGACTCAGTCACATCACCAACACACCAAGTCATCACAGACTGACTCAGTCACAACACCAACACATCAAGTCATCGCCTACTGACTCAGTTACATCACATCAAGTCATCACAGACTGACTCAGTCACAACACCAACACATCAAGTCATCACAGACTGACTCAGTCACATCAAGTCATCACCTACTGACTCAGTCACATCAAGTCATCACCCACTGACTCAGTCACAACACCAACACATCAAGTCATCACCTACTGACTCAGTCACAACACCAACACATCAAGTCATCACCTACTGACTCAGTCACATCAAGTCATCACCTACTGACTCAGTCACATCAAGTCATCACCCACTGACTCAGTCACAACACCAACACATCAAGTCATCACATACTGACTCAGTCACATCAAGTCATCACAGACTGACTCAGTCACATCACCAACACATCAAGTCATCACAGACTGACTGAGTCACAACACCAACACACCAAGTCATCAAAGACTGACTCAGTCACAACACATCAAGCCATCACCTACTGACTCAGTCACAACACATGAAGTCATCACAGACTGACTCAGTCACAACACAAACACATTAAGTCATCACAGACTGACTCAGTCACATCAAGTCATCACAGACTGACTCAGTCACATCACCAACACACCAAGTCATCACCTACTGACTCAGTCACATCAAGTCATCACAGACTGACTCAGTCACATCACCAACACATCAAGTCATCACCTACTGACTCAGTCACAACACCAACACATCATAGACTGACTCAGTCACATTACCAACACATCAAGTCATCAACTACTGACTCAGTCACAACACAAACACATCATAGACTGACTCAGTCACATCAAGTCATCACAGACTGACTAAGTCACAACACCAACACATCAAGTCATCACAGACTGACTCAGTCACATCAAGTCATCACCTACTGACTCAGTCACATCAAGTCATTACCTACTGACTCAGTCACATCACCAACACATCAAGTCATCACCTACTGACTCAGTCACATCAAGTCATCACCTACTGACTCAGTCACATCACCAACACACCAAGTCATCACAGACTGACTCAGTCACAACACCGACACACCAAGTCATCACCTACTGACTCAGTCACATCACCAACACATCAAGTCATCACCTATTGACTCAGTCACATCACCAACACATCAAGTCATGACAGACTGACTCAGTCACATCACATCAAGTCATCACAGACTGACTCAGTCACATCACCAACACATCAAGTCATCGCCTACTGACTCAGTCACAACACCAACACATCAAGTCATCACAGACTGACTCAGTCACATCACATCAAGTCATCACAGACTGACTCAGTCACAACACCAACACATCAAGTCATCACCTACTGACTCAGTCACATCACATCAAGTCATCACAGACTGACTCAGTCACATCACATCAAGTCATCACCTACTGACTCAGTCACATCACCAACACACCAAGTCATCACCTACTGACTCAGTCACATCACATCAAGTCATCACAGACTGACTCAGTCACATCACATCAAGTCATCACCTACTGACTCAGTCACAACACCGGCACACCAAGTCATCACCTACTGACTCAGTGACATCACCAACACATCAAGTCATCACCTACTGACTCAGTCACATCACCAACACATCAAGTCATCACATACTAACTCAGTCACATCAAGTCATCACCTACTGACTCAGTCACATCAAGTCATCACCCACTGACTCAGTCACAACACCAACACATCAAGTCATCACAGACTGACTCAGTCACATCACCAACACATCAAGTCATCACAGACTGACTCAGTCACATCACATCAAGTCATCACAGACTGACTCAGTCACAACACCAACACATCAAGTCATCACCTACTGACTCAGTCACATCACCAACACACCAAGTCATCACAGACTGACTCAGTTACAACACCGACACACCAAGTCATCACAGACTGACTCAGTCACATCAAGTCATCACCCACTGACTCAGTCACATTACCAACACATCAAGTCATCAACTACTGACTCAGTCACAACACAAACACACCAAGTCATCACCTACTGACTCAGTCACATCAAGACATCACCTACTGACTCAGTCACATCAAGTCATCACCCACTGACTCAGTCACATCACCAACACACCAAGTCATCACAGACTGACTCAGTCACATCAAGTCATCACAGACTGACTCAGTCACATCAAGTCATCACCTACTGACTCAGTCACAACACCAACACATCATAGACTGACTCAGTCACAACACCAACACATCAAGTCATCACAGACTGACTCAGTCACATCAAGTCATCACCTACTGACTCAGTCACATCAAGTCATCACAGACTGACTCAGTCACATCACCAACACATCAAGTCATCACAGACTGACTCAGTCACATCACATAAGTCATCACAGACTGACTCAGTCACACCACCAACACATCAAGTCATCGCCTACTGACTCAGTCACAACACCAACACATCAAGTCATCACAGACTGACTCAGTCACATCACATCAAGTCATCACAGACTGACTCAGTCACAACACCAACACATCAAGTCATCACCTACTGACTCAGTCACATCAAGTCATCACAGACTGACTCAGTCACATCACCAACACATCAAGTCATCGCCTACTGACTCAGTCACATCACATCAAGTCATCACCTACTGACTCAGTCACATCACCAACACACCAAGTCATCACAGACTGACTCAGTCACAACACCGACACACCAAGTCATCACCTACTGACTCAGTCACATCACCAACACATCAAGTCATCACCTACTGACTCAGTCACATCACCAACACATCAAGTCATCACATACTAACTCAGTCACATCAAGTCATCACCTACTGACTCAGTCACATCAAGTCATCACCCACTGACTCAGTCACAACACCAACACATCAAGTCATCACAGACTGACTCAGTCACATCACCAACACATCAAGTCATCACAGACTGACTCAGTCACATCACATCAAGTCATCACAGACTGACTCAGTCACAACACCAACACATCAAGTCATCACCTACTGACTCAGTCACATCACCAAAACATCAAGTCATCACCTACTGACTCAGTCACATCACCAACACACCAAGTCATCACAGACTGACTCAGTCACAACACCGACACACCAAGTCATCACCTACTGACTCAGTCACATCACCAACACATCAAGTCATCACCTACTGACTCAGTCACATCACCAACACATCAAGTCATCACATACTAACTCAGTCACATCAAGTCATCACCCACTGACTCAGTCACAACACCAACACATCAAGTCATCACATACTGACTCAGTCACATCAAGTCATCACCCACTGACTCAGTCACAACACCAACACATCAAGTCATCACCTACTGACTCAGTCACAACACCAACACATCAAGTCATCACATACTAACTCAGTCACATCAAGTCATCACAGACTGACTCAGTCACAACACCGACACACCAAGTCATCACCTACTGACTCAGTCACATCACCAACACATCAAGTCATCACCTACTGACTCAGTCACATCACCAACACATCAAGTCATCACATACTAACTCAGTCACATCAAGTCATCACCCACTGACTCAGTCACAACACCAACACATCAAGTCATCACATACTGACTCAGTCACATCAAGTCATCACCCACTGACTCAGTCACAACACCAACACATCAAGTCATCACCTACTGACTCAGTCACATCACCAACACATCAAGTCATCACCTACTGACTCAGTCACATCACCAACACATCAAGTCATCACCTACTGACTCAGTCACATCACCAACACATCAAGTCATCACATACTAACTCAGTCACATCAAGTCATCACCCACTGACTCAGTCACAACACCAACACATCAAGTCATCACATACTGACTCAGTCACATCAAGTCATCACCCACTGACTCAGTCACAACACCAACACATCAAGTCATCACATACTGACTCAGTCACATCAAGTCATCACCCACTGACTCAGTCACAACACCAACACATCAAGTCATCACCTACTGACTCAGTCACAACACCAACACATCAAGTCATCACATACTAACTCAGTCACATCAAGTCATCACAGACTGACTCAGTCACAACACCGACACACCAAGTCATCACCTACTGACTCAGTCACATCACCAACACATCAAGTCATCACCTACTGACTCAGTCACATCACCAACACATCAAGTCATCACATACTAACTCAGTCACATCAAGTCATCACCCACTGACTCAGTCACAACACCAACACATCAAGTCATCACATACTGACTCAGTCACATCAAGTCATCACCCACTGACTCAGTCACAACACCAACACATCAAGTCATCACCTACTGACTCAGTCACAACACCAACACATCAAGTCATCACATACTAACTCAGTCACATCAAGTCATCACAGACTGACTCAGTCACAACACCGACACACCAAGTCATCACCTACTGACTCAGTCACATCACCAACACATCAAGTCATCACCTACTGACTCAGTCACATCACCAACACATCAAGTCATCACATACTAACTCAGTCACATCAAGTCATCACCCACTGACTCAGTCACAACACCAACACATCAAGTCATCACATACTGACTCAGTCACATCAAGTCATCACCCACTGACTCAGTCACAACACCAACACATCAAGTCATCACCTACTGACTCAGTCACATCACCAACACATCAAGTCATCACCTGACTCAGTCACATCACCAACACATCAAGTCATCACCTACTGACTCAGTCACATCACCAACACATCAAGTCATCACATACTAACTCAGTCACATCAAGTCATCACCCACTGACTCAGTCACAACACCAACACATCAAGTCATCACATACACTCAGTCACATCAAGTCATCACCCACTGACTCAGTCACAACACCAACACATCAAGTCATCACCTACTGACTCAGTCACATCACCAACACATCAAGTCATCACCTACTGACTCAGTCACATCACCAACACATCAAGTCATCACATACTAACTCAGTCACATCAAGTCATCACCCACTGACTCAGTCACAACACCAACACATCAAGTCATCACATACTGACTCAGTCACATCAAGTCATCACCCACTGACTCAGTGACAACACCAACACATCAAGTCATCACCTACTGACTCAGTCACATCACCAACACATCAAGTCATCACAGACTGACTGAGTCACAACACCAACACACCAAGTCATCAAAGACTGACTCCAGTCACAACACATCAAGCCATCACCTACTGACTCAGTCACAACACATGAAGTCATCACAGACTGACTCAGTCACAACACAAACACATTAAGTCATCACAGACTGACTCATCACATCAAGTCATCTGACTCAGTCACATCACCAACACACCAAGTCATCACCTACTGACTCAGTCACATCAAGTCATCACAGACTGACTCCAGTCACATCACCAACACATCAAGTCATCACCTACTGACTCAGTCACAACACAAACACATCATAGACTGACTCAGTCACATTACCAACACATCAAGTCATCAACTACTGACTCAGTCACAACACAAACACATCATAGACTGACTCGGTCACATCAAGTCATCACAGACTGACTAAGTCCAACACCAACACATCAAGTCATCACATACTAACTCAGTCATCAAGTCATCACCCACTGACTCAGTCACAACACCAACACATCAAGTCATCACATACTGACTCAGTCATCAAGTCATCACCCACTGACTCAGTCACAACACCAACACATCAAGTCATCACCTACTGACTCAGTCACAACACCAACACATCAAGTCATCACAGTACAACTCAGTCACATCAAGTCATCACAGACTGACTCAGTCACAACACCGACACACCAAGTCATCACCTACTGACTCAGTCACATCACCAACACATCAAGTCATCACCTACTGACTCAGTCACATCACCAACACATCAAGTCATCACATACTAACTCAGTCACATCAAGTCATCACCCACTGACTCAGTCCAACACCAACACATCAAGTCATCACAGACTGACTCAGTCACATCAAGTCATCACCTACTGACTCAGTCAGAACACCAACACATCAAGTCATCACCTACTGACTCAGTCAGAACACCAACACATCAAGTCATCACCTACTGACTCAGTCACAACACCAACACATCAAGTCATCACCTACTGACTCAGTCACATCACCAACACATCAAGTCATCCACATACCAACTCAGTCACATCAAGTCATCACCCACTGACTCAGTCACAACACCAACACATCAAGTCATCACCTACTGACTCAGTCACATCAAGTCATCACCCACTGACTCAGTCACAACACCAACACATCAAGTCATCAGTCTGACTCCATCACATCAAGTCATCACCCACTGACTCAGTCACAACACCAACACATCAAGTCATCACCTACTGACTCAGTCACAACACCCAACACATCAAGTCATCACCTAACTCAGTCACATCAAGTCATCACAGACTGACTCACCAACACCGACACACCAAGTCATCACCTACTGACTCAGTCACATCACCAACACATCAAGTCATCACCTACTGACTCAGTCACATCACCAACACATCAAGTCATCACATACTAACTCAGTCACATCAAGTCATCACCCACTGACTCAGTCACAACACCAACACATCAAGTCATCACAGACTGACTCAGTCACATCAAGTCATCACCCACTGACTCAGTCACAACACCAACACATCAAGTCATCACCTACTGACTCAGTCACAACACCAACACATCAAGTCATCACATACTGACTCAGTCACATCAAGTCATCACAGACTGACTCAGTCAACACCGACACCAAGTCATCACCTACTGACTCAGTCACATCACCAACACATCAAGTCATCACCTACTGACTCAGTCACATCACCAACACATCAACATCACATACCTAACTCAGTCACATCAAGTCATCACCCACTGACTCAGTCACAACACCAACACATCAAGTCATCACATACTGACTCAGTCACATCAAGTCATCACCACTGACTCAGTCACAACACCAACATCAAGTCATCACAGACTGACTCAGTCACATCACCAACACATCAAGTCATCACCTACTGACTCAGTCACATCACCAACACATCAAGTCATCACCTACTGACTCAGTCACATCACCAACACATCAAGTCATCACATACTAACTCAGTCATCAAGTCATCACCCACTGACTCATCACAACACCAATACATCAAGTCATCACATACTGACTCAGTCACATCAAGTCATCACCCACTGACTCAGTCACAACACCAACACATCAAGTCATCACCTACTGACTCAGTCACATCATCACATCAAGTCATCACCTACTGACTCAGTCACATCACCAACACATCAAGTCATCACATACTGACTCAGTCACATCAAGTCATCACCTACTGACTCAGTCACAACACCAACATCATCAAGTCATCACATACTGACTCAGTCACATCAAGTCATCACCACTGACTCATGACAACACCAACACATCAAGTCATCACCTACTGACTCAGTCACATCACCAACATCAAGTCATCACAGACTGACTGAGTCACAACACCAAATACACAAGTCATCAAAGACTGACTCAGTCACAACACATCAAGCCATCACCTACTGACTCAGTCACAACACATGAAGTCATCACAGACTGACTCAGTCACAACACAAACACATTAAGTCATCAGATTGACTCAGTCACATCAAGTCATCACAGACTGACTCAGTCACATCACCAACACCATTGTCATCACCTACTGACTCAGTCACATTACAAGTCATCACAGACTGACTCAGTCACATCACCAACACATCAAGTCATCACCTTGACTAGTCACAACACCAACACATCATAGACTGACTCAGTCACATTACCAACACATCAAGTCATCAACTACTGACTCAGTCACAACACCAACACATCAAGTCATCATTACTGACTCAGTCACATCAAGTCATCACCTACTGACTCAGTCACATCAGGTCATCACCTACTGACTCCAGTCACATCACCAACACATCAAAGTCATCGCCTACTGACTCAGTCACATCAAGTCATTACCTACTGACTCAGTCACATCACTCAACACACCAAGTCATCACAGACTGACTCCAGTCCCAACACCGACACACCAAGTCATCACCTACTGACTCAGTCACATCACCAACACATCAAGTCATCACCTAGCTGACTCAGTCACATCACCAACACATCAAGTCATGACAGACTGACTCAGTCACATCACATCAAGTCATCACAGACTGACTCAGTCACATCACCAACACATCAAGTCATCGCCTACTGACTCAGTCACAACACCAACACATCAAGTCATCAAAGACTGACTCAGTCACATCACATCAAGTCATCACAGACTGACTCCAGTCACATCACATCAAGTCATCACCCTACTGACTCAGTCACATCACCAAACACCCTGTCATCACAGACTGACTCAGTCACAACACCATAATACACCAAGTCATCACCTACTGACTCAGTCACATCACCAACACATCAAGTCATCACCTACTGACTCAGTCACATCACCAACATCAAGTCATCACATACTAACTCAGTCACATCAAGTCATCACCTACTGACTCAGTGCATCAAGTCATCACCCACTGACTGTCACAACACCAACACATCAAGTCACATCAGTCACATCACAACATCAAGTCACAGACTGACTCCAGTCACATCACATCAAGTCATCACAGACTGACTCAGTCACAACACCAAACACATCAAGTCATCACCTGCTACTGACTCAGTCACATCACCAACACAAAGTCATCACAGACTGACTCAGTTTACAACACCCCACACACCAAGTCATCTGAGACTGACTCCAGTCACATCAGTCATCACCCACTTGACTCAGTCACATTACTAACACATCAAGTCATCAACTACTGACTCAGTCACAACACAAACACACCAAGTCATCACCTACTGACTCAGTCACATCAAGACATCACCTACTGACTCAGTACATCAAGTCATCACCCACTGACTCAGTCACAACACCAACACATCAAGTCATCAAATACTGACTCAGTCACATCAAGTCATCAACCACTGACTCAGTCACAACACCAACACATCAAGTCATCACTCACTGACTCAGTCACAACACCAACACATCAAGTCATCACATACTAACTCAGTCACATCAAGTCATCACAGACTGACTCAGTCACAACACCGACACATCAAGTCCACCTACTGACTCAGTCACATCACCAACACATCAAGCTTCTGACTCAGTCACATCACCAACACATCAAGTCATCACATACTGACTCAGTCACATCAAGTCATCACCCACTGACTCAGTTACAACACCAACACATCAAGTCATCACATTGACTCAGTCACATCAAGTCATCACCCACTGACTCAGTCACAATACAACACATCCAAGTCATCACCTACTGACTCAGTCACATCACCAACACATCAAGTCATCACCTACTGACTCAGTCACATCACCAACACATCAAGTCATCACCTACTGACTCAGTCACATCACCAACACATCAAGTCATCACATACTAACTCCAGTCACATCAAGTCATCACCCACTGACTCCAGTCACAACACCAACACATCAAGTCATCACATACTGACTAAGTCACATCAAGTCATCACCCACTGACTCAGTCACAACACCAACACATCAAGTCATCACCTACTGACTCAGTCACATCACCAACATACATCAAGTCATCACCTACTGACTCAGTCACATCACCAACACATCAAAGCCATCACATACTGACTCAGTCACATCAAGTCATCACCCACTGACTTCAGTCACAACACCAACACATCAAGTCATCACATACTGACTCAGTCACATCAAGTCATCACTAAGTTAATAAAGATGACAACACAACACATGAAGTTTCACCTACTGACTCAGTCACAATACTAACATCAGTCATCTAGTCACTGACTGAGTCACAACACCAACACACCAAGTCATCAAAGACTGACTCAGTCACAACACATCAAGCCATCACCTACTGACTCAGTCACAACACATGAAGTCATCACAGACTGACTCAGTCACAACACAAACACATTAAGTCATCACAGACTGACTCAGTCACATCAAGTCATCACAGACTGACTCAGTCACATCACCAACACACCAAGTCATCACCTACTGACTCAGTCACATCAAGTCATCACAGACTGACTCAGTCACATCACCAACACATCAAGTCATCACCTACTGACTCAGTCACAACAACAACACATCATAGACTGACTCAGTCATATTACCAACACATCAAGTCATCAACTACTGACTCAGTCACAACACAAACACATCATAGACTGACTCAGTCACATCAAGTCATCACAGACTGACTAAGTCACAACACCAACACATCAAGTCATCACAGACTGACTCAGTCACATCAAGTCATCACCTACTGACTCAGTCACATCAAGTCATCACCTACTGACTCAGTCACATCACCAACACATCAAGTCATCGCCTACTGACTCAGTCACATCAAGTCATTACCTACTGACTCAGTCACATCACCAACACACCAAGTCATCACAGACTGACTCAGTCACAACACCGACACACCAAGTCATCACCTACTGACTCAGTCACATCACCAACACATCAAGTCATCACCTATTGACTCAGTCACATCACCAACACATCAAGTCATGACAGACTGACTCAGTCACATCACATCAAGTCATCACAGACTGACTCAGTCACATCACCAACACATCAAGTCATCGCCTACTGACTCAGTCACAACACCAACACATCAAGTCATCACAGACTGACTCAGTCACATCACATCAAGTCATCACAGACTGACTCAGTCACATCACATCAAGTCATCACCTACTGACTCAGTCACATCACCAACACACCAAGTCATCACAGACTGACTCAGTCACAACACCGGCACACCAAGTCATCACCTACTGACTCAGTCACATCACCAACACATCAAGTCATCACCTACTGACTCAGTCACATCACCAACACATCAAGTCATCACATACTAACTCAGTCACATCAAGTCATCACCTACTGACTCAGTCACATCAAGTCATCACCCACTGACTCAGTCACAACACCAACACATCAAGTCATCACAGACTGACTCAGTCACATCACCAACACATCAAGTCATCACAGACTGACTCAGTCACATCACATCAAGTCATCACAGACTGACTCAGTCACAACACCAACACATCAAGTCATCACCTACTGACTCAGTCACATCACCAACACACCAAGTCATCACAGACTGACTCAGTTACAACACCGACACACCAAGTCATCACAGACTGACTCAGTCACATCAAGTCATCACCACTGACTCAGTCACATTACCAACACATCAAGTCATCAACTACTGACTCAGTCACAACACAAACACACCAAGTCATCACCTACTGACTCAGTCACATCAAGACATCACCTACTGACTCAGTCACATCAAGTCATCACCCACTGACTCAGTCACATCACCAACACACCAAGTCATCACAGACTGACTCAGTCACATCAAGTCATCACAGACTGACTCAGTCACATCAAGTCATCACCTACTGACTCAGTCACAACACCAACACATCATAGACTGACTCAGTCACAACACCAACACATCAAGTCATCACAGACTGACTCAGTCACATCAAGTCATCACCTACTGACTCAGTACATCAAGTCATCACAGACTGACTCAGTCACATCACCAACACATCAAGTCATCACAGACTGACTCAGTCACATCACATAAGTCATCACAGACTGACTCAGTCACACCACCAACACATCAAGTCATCGCCTACTGACTCAGTCACAACACCAACACATCAAGTCATCACAGACTGACTCAGTCACATCACATCAAGTCATCACAGACTGACTCAGTCACAACACCAACACATCAAGTCATCACCTACTGACTCAGTCACATCAAGTCATCACAGACTAACTCAGTCATCAAGTCATCACCCACTGACTCAGTCACAACACCAACACATCAAGTCATCACAGACTGACTCAGTCACATCACCAAAACATCAAGTCATCACAGACTGACTCAGTCACATCACATCAAGTCATCACAGACTGACTCAGTCACAACACCAACACATCAAGTCATCACCTACTGACTCAGTCACATCTCCAAAACATCAAGTCATCACCTACTGACTCAGTCACAACACCAACACATCAAGTCATCACATACTGACTCAGTCACATCAAGTCATCACCTACTGACTCAGTCACAACACATCAAGTCATCACAGACTGACTCAGTCACATCAAGTCATCACAGACTGACTCAGTCACAACACCGACACACCAAGTCATCACCTACTGACTCAGTCACATCACCAACACATCAAGTCATCACCTACTGACTCAGTCACATCACCAACACATCAAGTCATCACATACTAACTCAGTCACATCAAGTCATCACCCACTGACTCAGTCACAACACCAACACATCAAGTCATCACATACTGACTCAGTCACATCAAGTCATCACCCACTGACTCAGTCACAACACCAACACATCAAGTCATCACCTACTGACTCAGTCACAACACCAACACATCAAGTCATCACATACTAACTCCAGTCACATCAAGTCATCACAGACTGACTCAGTCACAACACCGACACACCAAGTCATCACCTACTGACTCAGTCACATCACCAACACATCAAGTCATCACCTACTGACTCAGTCACATCACCAACACATCAAGTCATCACATACTAACTCAGTCACATCAAGTCATCACCCACTGACTCAGTCACAACACCAACACATCAAGTCATCACATACTGACTCAGTCACATCAAGTCATCACCCACTGACTCAGTCACAACACCAACACATCAAGTCATCACCTACTGACTCAGTCACATCACCAACACATCAAGTCATCACCTACTGACTCAGTCACATCACCAACACATCAAGTCATCACCTACTGACTCAGTCACATCACCAACACATCAAGTCATCACATGACTGACTCAGTCACATCAAGTCATCACCCACTGACTCAGTCACAACACCAACACATCAAGTCATCACATACTGACTCAGTCACAACACCAACACATCATCAGACTGACTCAGTCACAACACCAACACATCAAGTCATCACAGACTGACTCAGTCACATCAAGTCATCACCTACTGACTCAGTCACATCAAGTCATCACAGACTGACTCAGTCACATCACCAACACATCAAGTCATCACAGACTGACTCAGTCACATCACATAAGTCATCACAGACTGACTCAGTCACACCACCAACACATCAAGTCATCGCCTACTGACTCAGTCACAACACCAACACATCAAGTCATCACAGACTGACTCAGTCACATCACATCAAGTCATCACAGACTGACTCAGTCACAACACCAACACATCAAGTCATCACCTACTGACTCAGTCACATCAAGTCATCACAGACTAACTCAGTCACATCAAGTCATCACCCACTGACTCAGTCACAACACCAACACATCAAGTCATCACAGACTGACTCAGTCACATCACCAAAACATCAAGTCATCACAGACTGACTCAGTCACATCACATCAAGTCATCACAGACTGACTCAGTCACAACACCAACACATCAAGTCATCACCTACTGACTCAGTCACATCTCCAAAACATCAAGTCATCACCTACTGACTCAGTCACAACACCAACACATCAAGTCATCACCTACTGACTCAGTCATCAAGTCATCACCTACTGACTCAGTCACAACACATCAAGTCATCACAGACTGACTCAGTCACATCAAGTCATCACAGACTGACTCAGTCACAACACCGACACACCAAGTCATCACCTACTGACTCAGTCACATCACCAACACATCAAGTCATCACCTACTGACTCAGTCACATCACCAACACATCAAGTCATCACATACTGACTCCAGTCACATCAAGTCATCACCCACTGACTCAGTCACAACACCAACACATCAAGTCATCACATACTGACTCAGTCACATCAAGTCATCACCCACTGACTCAGTCACAACACCAACACATCAAGTCATCACCTACTGACTCAGTCACAACACCAACACATCAAGTCATCACACACTGACTCAGTCACATCAAGTCATCACAGACTGACTCAGTCACAACACCAACATCAAGTCATCACCTACTGACTCAGTCACATCACCAACACATCAGAGTCATCACCTACTGACTCAGTCACATCACCAACACATCAAGTCATCACATGACTAACTCAGTCACATCAAGTCATCACACACTGACTCAGTCACAACACCAACACATCAAGTCATCACATACTGACTCAGTCACACATCAAGTCATCACCTACTGACTCAGTCACATCACCAACACATCAAGTCATCACCTACTGACTCAGTCACATGCCCACATCAAGTCATCACCTACTGACTCAGTCACATCACCAACACATCAAGTCATCACCTACTGACTCCAGTCACATCACCAACATCAAGTCATCACATACTGACTCAGTCACATCAAGTCATCACCCACTGACTCAGTCTACCTAATCACATCAAGTCATCACATACTGACTCAGTCACATCACCAACACATCAAGTCATCACAGACTGACTCAGTCACATCATCAAGTCATCACAGACTGACTCAGTCACATCACCAACACATCAAGTCATCACCTACTGACTCAGTCACATCAAGTCATCACAGACTAACTCAGTCACATCAAGTCATCACCCACTGACTCAGTCCACAACACCAACACATCAAGTCATCACAGACTGACTCAGTCACATCACCAAAACATCAAGTCATCACAGACTGACTCAGTCACATCACATCAAGTCATCACAGACTGACTCAGTCATAACACCACACATCAAGTCATCACCTACTGACTCAGTCACATCTCCAAAACATCAAGTCATCACCTACTGACTCAGTACAGCACCAACATCAAGTCATCACATACTGACTCAGTCACATCAAGTCATCACCTACTGACTCAGATCACAACACATCAAGTCATCACAGACTGACTCAGTCACATCAAGTCATCACAGACTGACTCAGTCACAACACCGACACACCAAGTCATCACCTACTGACTCAGTCACATCACCAACACATCAAGTCATCACCTACTGACTCAGTCACATCACCAACACATCAAGTCATCACATACTAACTCAGTCACATCAAGTCATCACCCACGCTCAGTCCACACAAACATCAAGTCATCATACTGACTCAGTCACATCAAGTCATCACCTACTGACTCAGTCACAACACCAACACATCAAGTCATCACCTACTGACTCAGTCACAACACCAACACATCAAGTCATCACATACTGACTCAGTCACATCAGAGTCATCACAGACTGACTCAGTCACAACACCGACACCAAGTCATCACCTACTGACTCAGTCACATCACCAACACATCAAGTCATCACCTACTGACTCAGTCACATCACCCAACATCAAGTCATCACATACTAACTCAGTCACATCAAGTCATCACCCACTGACTCAGTCACAACACCAACACATCAAGTCATCACCTACTGACTCAGTCACATCAAGTCATCACCCACTGACTCAGTCACAACACCAACACATCAAGTCATCACCTACTGACTCAGTCACATCACCACACATCAAGTCATCACCTACTGACTCAGTCACATCACCAACACATCAAGTCATCACCTACTGACTCAGTCACATCACCAACACATCAAGTCATCACATGACTGACTCAGTCACATCAAGTCATCACCCACTGACTCAGTCACAACACCAACACATCAAGTCATCACATGCTGACTCAGTCACTCAAGTCATCACCCACTGACTCAGTCACAACACCAACACATCAAGTCATCACCTACTGACTCCAGTCACATCACCAACACATCAAGTCATCACCTACTGACTCAGTCACATCACCAACACATCAAGTCATCACATACTGACTCAGTCATCAAGTCATCACCGACTGACTCAGTCACAACACCAACACATCAAGTCATCACATACTGACTCCAGTCACATCACAAAGTCATCACCCACTGACTCAGTCACAACACCAACACATCAAGTCATCACCATGACTGACTCAGTCACATCACCAACACATCAAGTCATCACAGACTGACTGAGTCACAACACTACACACCAAGTCATCACAGACTGACTCAGTCACAACACATCAAGTCATCACCTACTGACTCAGTCACAACACCAATGAAGTCATCACAGACTGACTCAGTCACAACACAAACACATTAAGTCATCACAGACTGACTCAGTCACATCAAGTCATCACAGACTGACTCAGTCACATCACCAACACATCAAGTCATCACCTACTGACTCAGTCACATCAAGTCATCACAGACTGACTCCAGTCACATCACCAACACATCAAGTCATCACCTACTGACTCAGTCACAACACCAACACATCATAGACTGACTCAGTCACATTACCAACACATCAAGTCATCAACTACTGACTCAGTCACAACACCAACACATCATAGCCACTGACTCAGTCACATCAAGTCATCACAGACTGACTCAGTCACAACACCAACACATCAAGTCATCACCAGACTGACTCAGTCACATCAAGTCATCACCTACTGACTCAGTCACATCAAGTCATCACCTACTGACTCAGTCACATCACCAACACATCAAGTCATCACCTACTGACTCCAGTCACATCAAGTCATCACCTACTGACTCAGTCACATCACCAACACACCAAGTCATCACAGACTGACTCAGTCACAACACCGACACATCAAGTCATCACCTACTGACTCAGTCACATCACCAACACATCAAGTCATCACCTACTGACTCAGTCACATCACCAACACATCAAGTCATCACAGACTGACTCAGTCACATCACATCAAGTCATCACAGACTGACTCAGTCACATCACCAACACATCAAGTCATCGACTACTGACTCAGTCACAACACCAACACATCAAGTCATCACAGACTGACTCAGTCACATCACATCAAGTCATCACAGACTGACTCAGTCACATCAAGTCATCACCTACTGACTCAGTCACATCACCAACACACCAAGTCATCACAGACTGACTCAGTCACAACTACCGGCACACCAAGTCATCACCTACTGACTCAGTCACATCACCAACACATCAAGTCATCACCTACTGACTCAGTCACATCACCAACACATCAAGTCATCACATACCTAACTC
The DNA here is from genome assembly GCF_034236695.1 of Oncorhynchus nerka. NCBI lineage: Eukaryota > Metazoa > Chordata > Actinopteri > Salmoniformes > Salmonidae > Oncorhynchus > Oncorhynchus nerka. The sequence continues at coordinate 55,147,781 of NC_088421.1, read as the reverse complement.
AGTACATCAAGTCATCACCTACTGACTCAGTCACATCAAGTCATCACCCACTGACTCAGTCACAACACCAACACATCAAGTCATCACAGACTGACTCAGTCACATCACCAACACATCAAGTCATCACAGACTCGACTCAGTCACATCACATCAAAGTCATCACAGACTGACTCAGTCACAACACCAACACATCAAGTCATCACCTACTGACTCAGTCACATCACCAAACACCAAGTCATCACAGACTGACTCAGTCACATCACCAACACACCAAGTCATCACAGACTGACTCAGTCACATCAAGTCATCACCCACTGACTCAGTCACATCACCAACACATCAAGTCATCACACTACTGACTCAGTCACAACACAAACACACCAAGTCATCACCTACTGACTCAGTCATCAAGACATCACCTACTGACTCAGTCACATCAAGTCATCACCCACTGACTCAGTCACATCACCAACACATCAAGTCATCACAGACTGACTCAGTCACATCAAGTCATCACAGACTGACTCAGTCACATCAAGTCATCACCTACTGACTCAGTCACAACACCAACACATCATAGACTGACTCAGTCACAACACCAACACATCAAGTCATCACAGATCTGACTCAGTCACATCAAGTCATCACCTACTGACTCAGTCATCAAGTCATCACAGACTGACTCAGTCACATCACCAACACATCAAGTCATCACAGACTGACTCAGTCACATCACATAAGTCATCACCAGACTGACTCAGTCACACCACCAACACATCAAGTCATCGCCTACTGACTCAGTCACAACACCAACACATCAAGTCATCACAGACTGACTCAGTCACATCACATCAAGTCATCACAGACTGACTCAGTCACAACACCAACACATCAAGTCATCACCTACTGACTCAGTCACATCAGAGTCATCACAGACTAGCTCAGTCACATCAAGTCATCACCCACTGACTCAGTCACAACACCAACACATCAAGTCATCACAGACTGACTCAGTCACATCACCAAAACATCAAGTCATCACAGACTGACTCAGTCACATCACATCAAGTCATCACAGACTGACTCAGTCACAACACCAGCACATCAAGTCATCACCTACTGACTCAGTCACATCTCCAAAACATCAAGTCATCACCTACTGAGCTCAGTCACAACACCAACACATCAAGTCATCACATACTGACTCAGTCACATCAAGTCATCACCTACTGACTCAGTCACAACACACTCAAGTCATCACAGACTGACTCAGTCACAACACATCAAGTCATCACCTACTGACTCAGTCTAGCAACACATCAAGTCATCACCTACTGACTCAGTCACATCAAGTCATCACAGACTGACTCAGTCACATCAAGTCATCACCTACTGACTCAGTCACATCAAGTCATCACCTACTGACTCAGTCACATCAAGTCATCACCTACTGACTCAGTCCAGCATCCAAGTCATCACCTACTGACTCAGTCACAACACATCAAGTCATCACAGACTGAGCTCAGTCACAACAACACATCAAGTCATCACCTACTGACTCAGTCACAACACATCAAGTCATCACCTACTGACTCAGTCACATCAAGTCATCACAGACTGACTCCAGTCACATCAAGTCATCACCTACTGGCTCAGTCACAGCACATCAAGTCATCTACAGACTGACTCAGTCACAACACATCAAGTCATAACCTACTGACTCAGTCACAACATCATCAAGTCATCACAGACTGACTCAGTCACAACACATCAAGTCATCACATACTGACTCAGTCATCAAGACATCACAGTGTGTGTGTGTGTGTGTGTGTAGTGTTGTGTGTGTGTAGTGTGTAGTGTGTGTGTAGTGTGTGTGTGTGTGTGTGTGTGTGTGTGTGTGTGTGTGTGTGTGTGTGTGTGTGTGTGTGTGTGTGTGTGTGTGTGTGTTACCATGGTCTGGAAGCAGGAGTGGAGCTGTGTGAGGAAGGAGGATTTCCCGGACAGGGCCAGGACCCTCTTCTCCACCATGGTGCACTCCACATCATCATCCTGAATCACCACGTCCTTCTTCAGGATCTTTACGGCATAGAGCTCCTCTCTGTCCTTATGTTCTGCTAGCATCACCTAGAGAGAGAGAGGAGGGAGAGAGAGACACCTTTAGAGAGGGAGGAGGGAGAGGGGGAGAGAGGAGGGAGAGAGAGACACCTTTAGAGAGGGAGGAGGGAGAGAGGGAGAGAGGAGAGAGACATCTTTACGGGGTACAGCGCCTCTCTGTCCTTATGTTCTGCTAGCATCACCTAGAGAGAGAGAGGAGGGAGAGAGAGACACCTTTAGAGAAGGAGGAGGGAGAGAGGAGAGAGACATCTTTACGGGGTACAGCGCCTCTCTGTCCTTATGTTCTGCTATCATCACCTAGAGAGAGAGAGGAGGGAGAGAGAGACACCTTTAGAGAGGGAGGAGGGAGAGGGGGAGAGAGGAGGGAGAGAGAGAGGGAGAGAGAGACACCTTTAGAGAGGGAGGAGGAGAGGGAGAGGGAGGGAGAGAGAGAGAGGGAGAGAGGAGGGAGAGAGAGACACCTTTAGAGAGGGAGGAGGGAGATGAGGGAGAGAGGAGGGAGAGAGAGACATCTTTAGAGAGGGAGGAGGGAGAGGAGAGAGGAGAGGAGAGAGAGAGGAGGGAGACATCTTTGCGGCTGTACAGCTCCTCTCTGTCCTTATGTTCTGCTAGCATCACCTAGAGAGAGAGAGGAGGGAGAGAGAGACACCTTTAGAGAGGGAGGAAGGAGAGAGACACCGTTAGAGGAGGGAGGAGGGAGAGGAGAGAGGAGGGAGAGAGAGAGGGAGAGGGAGAGAGGAGAGAGGAGGGAGACATCTTTCTGGCGTACAGCTCCTCTCTGTCCATTATGTTCTGCTAGCATCACCTAGAGAGAGAGGAGAGGAGAGAGAGACACCTTTAGAGAGGGAGGGAGAGAGGGAGAGAGGAGGAGAGAGAGAGGATGGAGAGAGAACACCTTTAGAGAGGAGAGAGGGAGGAGGGAGAGGGGAGAGAGGAGGGAGAGAGGGAGAGGGGGAGGGAGAGAGGAGGGAGAGAGGGAGAAGGAGGGAGGAGGGAGACATCTTTAGAGAGGGAGGAGGGAGAGGGAGAGAGAGGGAGGGAGAGAGGAGAGGGGAGAGGGAGACATCTTTACGGCGTACAGCTCCTCTCTGTCCTTATGTTCTGCTAGCATCACCTAGAGAGAGAGAGGGAGGAGAGAGAGAGACCTACTAGAGAGGGAGGAGGGAGAGGGGAGAGAGGGAGGAGAGAGAGAGGGAGGAGAGAGGGAGGGGAGAGGAGGGGAGGAGGAGACATCTTTAGAGAGGGGAGGAGGAGAGGGAGAGAGAGAGGGAGGAGAGAGGGAGAGGAGAGACATCTTCACGAGGTGCTAGCGCCTCTCTGTCCTTATGATCTGCTAGCATCACCTAGAGAGAGAGAGAGGGGGAGAGACAGCCTTTGGAGAGGGAGGAGGGAGAGGGAGAGAGGAGGGAGAGAGAGAGGGAGACATCTTCTACGACATACAGCTCCTCTCTGTCCTTATGTTCTGCTAGCATCACCTAGAGAGAGAGGAGGGAGAGAGAGACACCTTTAGAGAGGGAGGAGGAGAGGGAGAGAGGAGGGAGAGAGATAGGAGGGAGAAGAGACACCTTTAGAGAGGGAGGAGGGAGAGGAGAGAGGAGAGGGAGAGAGAGAGGAGGGAGACATCTTCTGACATACAGCTCCTCTCTGTCCTTATGTTCTGCTAGCATCACCTAGAGAGGGAGGGGAGAGAGAGCACAACTAGAGAGGGAGGAGGAGGAGGGGAGAGAGGAGGAGAGAGATAGGAGGAGAGAGAGACACCTTTAGAGAGGGGAGGAGGGAGAGGGAGAGAGGAGGGAGAGAGAGGGAGGAGACATCTTTGAGAGGAGGAGGAGAGGGAGAGGAGGGAGAGGAGGAGAGAGGAGGAGGAGACATCTTTAGAGAGGGAGGAGGGAGAGAGAGAGAGAGGAGGGAGACATCTTTAGAGAGGGAGGAGGGAGAGAGAGAGGAGGGAGAGAGAGGAGGGAGAGAGGAGGGAGACATCTTTACGGGGTACAGCTCCTCTCTGTCCTTATGTTCTGCTAGCATCACCTAGAGAGAGAGAGGAGGGAGAGAGAGACACCTTTAGAGAGGGAGGAGGAGAGGGGAGAGAGAGAGGGAGAGAGAGGGAGAGAGAGGGAGAGGGAGAGGGGAGAGAGACACCTTTAGAGAGGGAGGGAGGGAGAGGGGAGAGAGGAGAGAGAGGAGGAGAGAGAGACACCTTTAGAGAGGGAGGAGGGAGGGGGAGAGAGGAGGGAGAGAGGAGGGAGGAGAGGCACGCTTGTAGAGGGAGGAGAGGGAGAGAGGGAGAGGGAGAGAGGAGGGAGGAAGAGAGACACCTTTAGAGAGGGAGGAGGGAGGGGAGAGAGGAGAGAGAGAGGAGGGAGAGAGAGACACCTTTAGAGAGGGAGGAGGGAGAGGGGGAGAGAGGAGGAGAGAGAGAGGGAGAGGGGGAGAGGGGAGGGAGGAGGAGACATCTTTAGAGAGGGAGGAGGGAGAGGAGAGAGAGGAGAGAGGAGAGAGGAGAGAGACATCTTTACGGGGTACAGCGCCTCTCTGTCCTTATGTTCTGCTAGCATCACCTAGAGAGAGAGAGGAGGAGAGAGAGACACCTTTAGAGAGGAGGAGGGAGAGGGGAGAGAGGAGGGAGAGAGAGAGGAGAGAGAGACACCTTTAGAGAGGGAGGAGGGGAGAGGGGAGAGAGGAGGGAGAGAGAGAGGAGGGAGACATCTTTCTGACATACAGCTCCTCTCTGTCATTATGTTCTGCTAGCATCACCTAGAGAGAGAGAGGGAGAGAGAGACACCTTTAGAGAGGGAGGAGGGAGAGGGGAGAGGAGGGAGAGAGATAGGAGGAGAGAGGAGACACCTGTTAGAGAGGGAGGAGGGAGAGGGGAGAGAGGAGGAGAGAGAGAGGAGGAGACATCTTCTGACATGCAGCTCCTCCTCTGTCATATGTTCTGCTAGCATCACCTAGAGAGAGGAGGGAGAGAGAGACACCTTTAGAGAGGGAGGAGGGAGAGGGGAGAGAGGAGGGAGAGAGAGGAGGAGACATCTTTAGAGGAGGGAGGAGAGAGAGAGGAGGGAGAGAGGAGGGGAGACATCTTTAGAGAGGGAGGAGGGAGAGGGGGATAGAGGAGGGAGAGAGGAGAGGAGGAGACATCTTTAGAGAGGAGGGGAGAGAGAGAGAGGAGGGAGAGAGAGGAGGGAGAGAGGGAGGAGACATCTTTACGAGTACAGCTCCTCTCTGTCCTTATGTTCTGCTAGCATCACCTAGAGAGAGGAGGGAGAGAGAGACACCTTTAGAGAGGAGGAGGGAGGGGGAGAGAAGGAGAGAGAGAGGGAGAGGGAGAGGAGAGAGAGGGCACCTTTAGGGGAGGAGGGAGGGGGAGAGAGGAGAGAGAGAGGAGGGAGAGAGAGAGCACCTTTAGAGGAGGAGGGAGAGGGGAGAGAGAGGAGGAGAGAGAAGGAGGGAGGGGAGAGAGAAGGAGGAGAGAGGAGGGAGGAGGAGAGGGAGGAGAGAGAGAGGAGGGAGAGAGACACCTTCTAGAGAGGAGGAGGGAGGAGGGGAGAGAGGAGAGAGAGAGAGGAGGGAGAGAGAACCTGCTAGAGAGGGAGGAGGGAGAGGGGAGAGAGGAGGAGAGAGAGGAGGAGAGAGAGCACCTTTAGAGAGGGAGGAGGAGAGGGGGAGAGGAGGGAGAGAGAGAGGGAGAGGAGGGAAGGAGAGAGAAGGTGAGGGGAAGGGAGAGAGAGGAGGAGAGGGGAGAGAGAGAGAGAGACATCTTTACTGGCGTGCAAGCTCCTCTCTGTCATATGTTCTGCTAGCATCACCTAGAGAGAGAGGAGGGAGAGAGACACCAGCTAGAGAGGAGGAGGGAGAGGAGGAGAGAGGGAGGGAGAGAGAGAGAAGGGAAGAGAGGGAGGAGGGAGGGAGAGAGAGGAGGGAGAGAGAGGGAGAGAGGGAGAGGGAGGGAGAGAGAGACACCTTTAGAGAGGGAGGAGGAGGGGGAGAGGAGGGAGAGAGAGAGAGGAGAGAGAGGAGAGAGGGAGAGAGAGACACG
>NC_088421.1:55101389-55136389 GCF_034236695.1 Oncorhynchus nerka | reverse complement strand
CCTCTCTCCCCCTCCCTCCTCCCTCTCTAAAGGTGTCTCTCCCCTCTCCCCCTCTCCTCTCTCTCCTCTCTCTCTCTCTCCCTCCCTCTCTAAAGGTGTCTCTCTCTCCCTCCTCCTCTCTAGGTGATGCTAGCAGAACATAAGGACAGAGAGGAGCTGTATCCCTCCTCTAAAGATGTCTCCCTCCTCTCTCTCTCCTATCCTCTCCCTCCTCTCTCTAAAGATGTCTCCCTCCCTCTCTCCTCCTCTCTCCCTCCTCCCTCTCTAAAGATGTCTCTCTCTCCTCCTCCCTCTCTCCCCTCTCTCTCCCTCCTAAAGGTGTCTCCCCCTCCTCTCTCTAGGTGATGCTAGCAGAACATATCTAAGGAGCTGTGTCAGAAAGATGTCTCCCTCCTCTCTCTCTCTCCTCTCTCCCCTCTCCCTCCTCCCTCTCTAAAGGTGTCTCTCTCTCCTCCTATCTCTCTCCCTCCTCTCCCCCCTCTCCCTCCTCCCTCTCTAAAGGTGTCTCTCTCTCCCTCCTCTCTCTCTCTAGGTGATGCTAGCAGAACATAAGACAGAGAGGAGCTCTCTCTCCTCTCTCTCTCCCTCCTCTCTCCCCCTCTCCCTCCCTCTCTCTCCCTCCTCTCTCCCCTCTCTCCCCTCTCCCTCCTCTCTAAAGGTGTCTCTCCCTCTCTCCTCTCTCTAGGTGATGCTAGTGAACATAAGGACAGAGAGGCGCTCTCTAAAGATGTCTCTCTCTCTCCCTCCTCTCTCCCTCCTCCCTCTCTAAAAGATGTCTTCCTCCTCCCTCCCCCTCTCCCCCTCCCTCTCTCTCTCCTCCTCTCCTCCCCTCTCCCTCCTCCCTCTCTAAAGGTGTCTCTCTCTCCCTCCTCTCCTCCCTCTCCCCCTCTCCCTCCTCCCTCTCTAAAGGTGTCTCTCTCTCCCTCCTCTCTCTCTCTCCCTCCTCCTCCTCCTCTCCCTCTCTCCCTCCTCTCCCTCTCTCCCTCCCTCTCTAAAGGTGTCTCTCTAAAGGTGTCTCCCCTCCCTCTCCCTCTCTCTCTCCTCCTCTCTCCCCCTCTCCCCCCTCCTCCTCCTCTCTAAAGGTGTCTCTCTCTCCCTCCTCTCTCTCTCTAGCAGAACATAAGGACAGAGAGGAGCTGTACCCGTAAAGATGTCTCTCCTCCCTCTCTCCTCTCTCCTCCTCTCTCTCCTCCTCTCTAAAGATGTCTCCCTTCTCTCTCTCTCTCCCTCTCCCTCTCTAAAGATGTCTCTCCCTCCCTCTCTCCCTCCTCTCCCTCTCTCCTCCCTAAAGATGTCTCCCTCTCTCTCCCCTCTCCTCCTCTCCCTCCTCCTAAAGGTGTCTCTCTCTCCCTCTCTCCTCTCTCCCCCTCCCTCCCTCCTCTCTAAAGGTGTCTCTCTCTCCCTCCTCTCTAGGTGATGCTAGCAGAACATAAGGACAGAGAGGAGCTGTATGCCCTGTCTCCTCCTCTCTCTCTCCCTCTCTCCCCTCTCCCTCCCTCCTCCCCTCTCTAAAGGTGTCTCCCTCCTCTCTCCCCTCCTCTCTCCCTCTCCTCCCTCCTAAAGGTGTCTCTCTCTCCCTCCTCTCTCTCTCTAGGTGATGCTAGCAGAACATAAGGACAGAGAGGAGCTGTATGCCGTAAAGATGTCTCCCTCTCTCTCTCCCTCCTCTCTCCCCTCTCCCTCCTCCCTCTCTCTAAAGGTGTCTCTCTCCTCTCCCTCCTCTCTCTCTAGGTGATGCTAAGGACAGAGAGGCGCTGTACCTAAAGATGTCTCTCCCTCCTCTCTCTCCCTCCTCCCTCCCTCCTCCCTCTCTAAAGATGTCTCCTCCTCCCCCCCTCTCTCTCCCTCCTCTCCCTCCCCTCTCCCTCCTCCCTCTCCTCCTCCTCTCTAAAGGTGTCTCTCTCTCCCTCCTCTCTCTCTCTAGGTGATGCTGCAGAACATAAGGACAGAGAGAGCTGTACGCCGTAAAGATGTTCCCCCTCCCTCTCTTCTCTCTCCCTCCTCTCTCCCCCCTCTCCCTCCTCCCTCTCTAAAGATGTCTCCTCCTCCCTCCCCTTCTCCCTCTCCTCCCTCCTCTCTCCCTCTCTCTCCTCCTCCTGACTCTCCCCCTCTCCCTCCTCCCTCTCCTCTCTAAAGGTGTCTCTCTCCCATCCTCTCTCTCCCTCCTCCTCTCCCCCTCTCCCTCCTCCTCTCTAAAGAGTCAGTGGTGATGCTAGCAGAACATAAGACAGAGAGGAGCTGGATGATGATGTAAAGATGTCTCCTCCTCTCTCTCTCCCTCCCCTCTCTCTCCCCTCTCCCTCCTCCCCCTCTCTCTGCTCCCTTCCTCCCTCTCTAAAGGTGTCTCTCTCTCCTCCTCTCTCTAGGTGATGCTAGCAGAACATAAGGACAGAGAGGAGCTGTACGTAAAGATGTCTCCCTCCTCTCTCTCTGATCCTCTCTCCCTCCTCTCCCTCCTCCCTCTCTAAAGATGTCTCTCTCCCCTCCTCTCTCCCTCATCTCCCTCCTCCTCTCTAAAGGTGTCTCTCTCTCCCTCCTCTCTCCCTCTCTCTGACTCCCTCCTCTCTCCCCCTCTCCCTCCTCCCTCTCTAAAGGTGTCTCTCTCTCCCTCTCTCTCTCCCTCCTCTCTCCCCCTCTCCCTCCTCCCTCTCTAAAGGTGTCTCTCTCTCCCTCCTCAGTCTCTAGGTGATGATAGCAGAACATAAGGACAGAGAGGCGCTGTACCCCGTCAAGATGTCTCTCTCCTCTCTCCCTCCTCCTTCTCTAAAGGTGTCTCTCTCTCCCTCCTCTCTCTCTCTAGGTGATGCTAGCAGAACATAAGGACAGAGAGGCGCTGTACTTAAAGATGTCTCTCTCCTCTCTCCCTCTCTCCCTCCTCCCTCTCTAAAGGTGTCTCTCTGACCCTCCTCTCTCCCCCTCTCCCTCCTCCCTCGCTAAAGGTGTCTCTCTCTGATGACTTGGTGATGCTAGCAGAACATAAGGACAGAGAGGAGCTTGATGCCGTAAAGATCCTGAAGAAGGAGTGGTGATTCAGGATGATGATGTGGAGTGCACCATGGTGGAGAAGAGGGTCCTGGCCCTGTCCGAAACTCCCTTCCTCACACAGCTCCACTCCTGCTTCCAGACCATGGTAAACACACACACACACACACACACACACACACACACACACACACACACACACACACACACACACACACACACACACACTACACACACACACACACACACACACTACACACACACACACACACACACTGTGATGTCTTGATGACTGAGTCAGTATGTGATGACTTGATGTGTTGTGACTGAGTTGATGTGTTGGACTGATGTGATGACTTGATGTGATGTGACTGAGTCAGTCTTGATGACTTGATGTGTTGTGACTGAGTCAGTAGGTGATGACTTGATGTGACTGAGTCAGTCTGTGATGACTTGATGTGACTGAGTCAGTAGGTGATGACTTGATGATGTTGGTGTTGTGACTGAGTCAGTAGGTGATGACTTGATGTGTTGACTGAGTCAGTCTGTGATGACTTGATGTGTTGTGACTGAGTCAGTAGGTGATGACTTGGTGTGTGAGTCAGTAGGTGATGACTTGATGTGACTGAGTCAGTCTGATGACTTGATGTGTTTGTGTTGTGACTGAGTCAGTAGGTGTGACTGAGTCAGTCAGTCTGTGATGACTTGATGTGACTGAGTCAGTAGGTGATGACTGATGTGTTGTGACTGAGTCAGTAGGTGATGACTTGATGTGTTGTGACTGAGTCAGTCTGTGATGACTTGATGTGTTGGTGACTGAGTCAGTAGGGTGATGACTTGATGTGACTGAGTCAGTCTGTGATGACTTGATGTGTTGGTGTTGTGACTGAGTCAGTAGGTGATGACTTGATGTTTTGTGATGTGACTGAGTCAGTAGGTGATGACTTGATGTGTTGGTGTTGTGACTGAGTCAGTCTGTGATGACTTGATGATGTGACTGAGTCAGTCTGTGATGACTTGATGTGTTGGTGATGTGACTGAGTCAGTCTGTGGATGTGTTGGTGTTGTGACTGAGTCAGTGGGTGATGACTTGATGTGACTGAGTTAGTAGGTGATGACTTGATGTGACTGAGTTAGGTGATGACTTGATGTGTTGGTGTTGTGACTGAGTCAGTAGGGTGATGACTTGATGTGACTGAGTCAGTAGGTGATGACTTGATGTGTTGGTGTTGTGACTGAGTCAGTAGGTGATGACTTGATGTGTTGGTGACTGAGTCAGTCTGTGATGACTTATGTGATGTGACTGAGTCAGTCTGGTGTTGGTGATGTGACTGAGTCAGTCTGTGATGACTTGATGTGACTGAGTCAGTAGGTGATGACTTGATGTGACTGAGTCAGTCTGTGATGACTTGGTGTGTTGGTGTTGTGACTGAGTCAGTCTGTGATGATGTGTTTGGTGTTGTGACTGAGTCAGTAGGTGATGACTTGATGTGACTGAGTCAGTCTGTGATGACTTGAGTGACTGAGTCAGTCTGTGATGACTTGGTGTGTTGGTGATGTGACTGAGTCAGTCTGATGACTTGATGTGTTGTGACTGAGTGTGTTGGTGATGTGACTGAGTCAGTAGGTGATGACTTGATGTGTTGGTGTTGTGACTGAGTCAGTAGGATGACTTGATGTGTTGGTATGTGACTGAGTCAGTAGGTGATGACTTGATGTGACTGAGTCAGTCTGTGATGACTTGATGTGTTGACTGATGTGACTGAGTCAGTAGGTGATGACTTGATGTGTTGGTGATGTGACTGAGTCAGTAGGTGATGACTTGATGTGTTGGTGATGTGACTGAGTCAGTCTGTGATGACTTGATGTGATGTGACTGAGTCAGTCTGTGATGACTTGATGTGTTGGTGATGTGACTGAGTCAGTCTGGTGATGACTTGATGTGTTGGTGTTGTGACTGAGTCAGTGGGTGATGACTTGATGTGACTGAGTCAGTAGGTGATGACTTGATGTGACTGAGTTAGTATGTGATGACTTGATGTGTTGGTGATGTGACTGAGTCAGTAGGTGATGACTTGATGTGTTGGTGATGTGACTGAGTCAGTAGGTGATGACTTGATGTGACTGAGTCAGTAGGTGATGACTTGAGTGTGTTGGTGATGACTGAAGTGTTGATGTGATGTGACTGAGTCAGTCTTGATGACTTGATGTGATGTGACTGAGTCAGTCTGTGATGACTTGATGTGATGTGACTGAGTCAGTCTGTGATGACTTGATGTGTGGTGTTGTGACTTGAGTCAGTCTGACTTGATGTGTTGGTGATGTGACTGAGTCAGTCTGTGATGACTTGATGTGATGTGACTGAGTCATGTGATGACTTGATGTTGGTGTTGTGACTGAGTCAGTAGGTGATGACTTGATGTGTTGGTGATGTGACTGAGTCAGTAGGTGATGACTTGATGTGACTGGGTGTCAGTAGTCTGTGATGACTTGATGTGTTGGTGATGTGACTGAGTCAGTGGTGATGACTTGATGTGACTGAGTCAGTAGGTGATGACTTGATGTGTTGGTGATGTGACTGAGTCAGTAGGTGATGACTTGATGTGACTGAGTCAGTAGGTGACTTGACTTGATGTTGTGACTGAGTCAGTCTGTGATGACTTGATGTGTTGGTGATGTGACTGAGTCAGTAGGTGATGACTTGATGTGACTGAGTTTTGGTTGGTGTGTGAAGGACTGAGTCAGTAGGTGATGACTTGATGTGTTGGTGTTGTGACTGAGTCAGTGGTGTGATGTGTTGGTGTTGTGACTGAGTCAGTAGGTGATGACTTGATGTGTTGAGTGTATGTGACTGAGTCAGTCTGTGATGACTGATGTGACTGAGTCAGTAGGTGATGACTTGATGTGTTGGTGATGTGACTGAGTCAGTCTGTGATGACTTGATGTGACTGAGTCAGTCTGTGATGACTTAATGTGTTTGTGTTGTGACTGAGTCAGTGGTGATGACTTGATGTGTTGTGACTGAGTCAGTAGGTGATGACTTGATGTGACTGAGTCAGTATGTGATGACTTGATGTGTTGGTGTTGTGACTGAGTCAGTAGGTGATGACTTGATGTGTTGGTGATGTGACTGAGTCAGTAGGTGATGACTTGATGTGTTGGTGTTGTGACTGAGTCAGTAGGTGATGACTTGATGTGTTGTGACTGAGTCAGTCTGTGATGACTTGGTGTGTTGGTGATGTGACTGAGTCAGTGGGTGATGACTTGATGTGTTGAGTTAGTATGTGATGACAGTGTGTGATGACTTGATGTGACTGAGTCAGTAGGTGATGACTTGATGTGTTGGTGATGTGACTGAGTCAGTAGGTGATGACTTGATGAGTCAGTGTTGGTGATGACTTGATGTGACTGAGTCAGTAGGTGATGACTTGATGTGTTGGTGTTGTGACTGAGTCAGTGGGTGATGACTTGATGTGACTGAGTTGTATGTGATGACTTGATGTGTTGGTGATGTGACTGAGTCAGTAGGTGATGACTTGATGTGTTGGTGATGTGACTGAGTCAGTAGGTGATGACTTGATGTGTTGGTGATGTGACTGAGTCAGTAGGTGATGACTTGATGTGTTGGTGTTGTGACTGAGTCAGTGGGTGATGACTTGATGTGACTGAGTCAGTATGTGATGACTTGATGTGTTGGTGTTGTGACTGAGTCAGTGTGTGATGACTTGATGTGACTGAGTTAGTATGTGATGACTTGATGTGTTGGTGATTGTGACTGAGTCAGTAGGTGATGACTTGATGTGTTGGTGATGTGACTGAGTCAGTCTGTGATGACTTGATGTGTTGGTGTTGTGACTGAGTCAGTCTGTGATGACTTGATGTGACTGAGTTAGTCTGTGATGACTTGATGTGTTGGTGTTGTGACTGAGTCAGTCTGTGATGACTTGATGTGTTGGTGTTGTGACTGAGTCAGTGGGTGATGACTTGATGTGACTGAGTCAGTAGGTGATGACTTGATGTGTTGGTGTTGTGACTGAGTCAGTCTGTGATGACTTGATGTGACTGAGTGTATGTGATGACTTGATGTCTGAGTCAGTAGTGATGACTTGATGTGTTGGTGATGTGACTGAGTCAGTAGGTGATGACTTGGTGTGTTGTTGTGACTGAGTGTGATGACTTGATGTGACTGAGTCAGTCTGTGATGACTTGATGTGACTGAGTCAGTAGGTGATGACTGTTGGATGTGACTGAGTCAGTAGGTGATGATGACTTGATGTCAGTTGTGATGACTTGATGACTGAGTCAGTAGGTGATGACTTGATGTTTTGGTAATGTGACTGAGTCAGTAGGTGATGACTTGATGTGTTGGTGATGACTGTGACTGAGTCAGTCTGTGATGACTTGATGTGATGGTGACTGAGTCAGTCTGTGATGACTTGATGTGTTGGTGATGTGACTGAGTCAGTCTGTGATGACTTGATGTGTTGGTGATGTGACTGAGTCAGTGGGTGATGACTTGATGACTGATGTGTGATGACTGATGTGACTGAGTCAGTAGGTGATGACTTGATGTGTTGGTGATGTGACTGATGTCAGTCTGTGATGACTTGATGTGTTGGTGATGTGACTGAGTCAGTAGGTGATGACTTGATGTGTTGGTGATGTGACTGAGTCAGTCTGATGACTTGATGTGACTGAGTCAGTAGTGATGACTTGATGTGTTGGTGATGTGACTGAGTCAGTAGGTGATGACTTGATGTGTTGGTGATGTGACTGAGTCAGTAGGTGATGACTTGATGTGTTGGTGTTGTGACTGAGTCAGTAGGTGATGACTTGATGTGTTGGTGTTGTGACTGAGTGATGACTTGAGTGACTGAGTCAGTCTGTGATGACTTGATGTGTTGGTGTTGTGACTGAGTCAGTGGTGATGACTTGATGTGACTGAGTTAGTAGGTGATGACTTGATGTGACTGAGTGACTGAGTCAGTAGGTGATGACTTGATGTGTTGGTGTTGTGACTGAGTCAGTAGGTGATGACTTGATGTGACTGAGTCAGTCTGTGATGACTTGATGTGACTGAGTCAGTAGGTGATGACTTGATGTGTTTGTGTTGTGACTGAGTCAGTAGGTGATGACTTGATGTGTTGGTGTTGTGACTGAGTCAGTGGGTGATGACTTGATGTGACTGAGTCAGTAGGTGATGACTTGATGTGTTGGTGTTGTGACTGAGTCAGTCTGGTGATGACTTGATGTGACTGAGTCAGTATGTGATGACTTGATGTGTTGGTGATGTGACTGAGTCAGTAGGTGATGACTTGATGTGTTGGTGATGTGACTGAGTCAGTAGGTGATGACTTGATGTGTTGGTGTTGTGACTGAGTCAGTCTGTGATGACTTGATGTGACTGAGTCAGTCTGTGATGACTTGATGTGTTGTGTTGTGACTGAGTCAGTAGGTGATGACTTGATGTGTTGGTGAGTGTGACTTGAGTGTCTGGATGTTGTGACTGAGTCAGTAGGTGATGACTTGATGTGTTGGTGATGTGACTGAGTCAGTAGGTGATGACTTGATGTGTTGGTGATGTGACTGAGTCAGTCTGTGATGACTTGATGTGACTGGTGTCAGACTAGTTTTGACTTGATGTGACTGAGTGATGACTTGATGTGTTGGTGATGTGACTGAGTCAGTCTGTGATGACTTGAGTGACTGTCAGTCTGTGATGACTTGATGTGTTGGTGTTGTGACTGAGTCAGTCTGGTGATGACTTGATGTGTTGGTGATGTGACTGAGTCAGTCTGTGATGACTTGATGTGATGTGACTGAGTCAGTCTGTGATGACTTGATGTGTTGGTGTGTGACTGAGTCAGTAGGTGATGACTTGATGTGTTGGTGATGTGACTGAGTCAGTCTGTGATGACTTGTGATGTGACTGAGTCAGTCTGTGATGACTTGATGTGTTGGTGATGTGACTGAGTCAGTCTGTGATGACTTGATGTGACTGAGTCAGTAGGTGATGACTTGATGTGACTGAGTCAGTCTGTGATGACTTGATGTGTTGGTGATGTGACTGAGTCAGTCTATGATGACTTGTTGTGACTGAGTCAGTATGTGATGACTTGATGTGTTGGTGTTGTGACTGAGTCAGTAGGTGATGACTTGATGTGACTGAGTGTTGATGTTGATGTGACTGAGTCAGTAGGTGATGACTTGATGATGTGACTGAGTCAGTAGGTGATGACTTGATGTGTTTGTGTTGTGACTGAGTCAGTAGGTGATGACTTGATGTGTTGGTTTGTGACTGAGTCAGTGGGTGATGACTTGATGTGACTGAGTCAGTATGTGATGACTTGATGTGTTGGTGTTGTGACTGAGTCAGTGGGTGATGACTTGATGTGACTGAGTCAGTATGTGATGACTTGATGTGTTGGTGATGTGACTGAGTCAGTGGTGATGACTTGATGTGTTGGTGATGTGACTGAGTCAGTAGGTGATGACTTGATGACTGTTGTGACTGAGTCAGTCTGTGATGACTTGATGTGACTGAGTCAGTAGGTGATGACTTGATGTGTTGGTGTTGTGACTGAGTCAGTAGGTGATGACTTGATGTGTTGGTGTTGTGACTGAGTCAGTGGGTGATGACTTGATGTGACTGAGTCAGTATGTGATGACTTGATATGTTGGTGATGTGACTGAGTCAGTCTGTGATGACTTGATGTGACTGAGTCAGTAGGTGATGACTTGATGTGTTGGTGATGTGACTGAGTCAGTAGGTGATGACTTGATGTGTTGGTGATGTGACTGAGTCAGTAGGTGATGACTTGATGTGTTGGTGTTGTGACTGAGTCAGTCTGTGATGACTTGATGTGACTGAGTCAGTCTGTGATGACTTGATGTGTTGGTGATGTGACTGAGTCAGTAGGTGATGACTTGATGTGACTGGTGTTGTGACTGAGTCAGTGATGACTTGATGTGTTGGTGTTGTGACTGAGTCAGTCTGTGATGACTTGATGTGGTGATGTGACTGAGTCAGTAGGTGATGACTTGATGTGTTGGTGTTGTGACTGAGTCAGTCTGTGATGACTTGATGTGTTGGTGTTGTGACTGAGTCAGTCTGTGATGACTTGATGTGTTGGTGATGTGACTGAGTCAGTCTGTGATGACTTGATGTGTTGGTGATGTGACTGAGTCAGTAGGTGATGACTTGATGTGACTGAGTCAGTCTGTGATGACTTGATGTGACTGAGTCAGTAGGTGATGACTTGATGTGTTGGTGTTGTGACTGAGTCAGTCTGTGATGACTTGATGTGACTGAGTCAGTCTGTGATGACTTGATGTGTTGGTGTTGTGACTGAGTCAGTAGGTGATGACTTGATGTGTTGGTGTTGTGACTGAGTCAGTCTGTGATGACTTGTGTTGGTGATGTGACTGAGTCAGTCTGTGATGACTTGATGTGTTGGTGATGTGACTGAGTCAGTCTGTGATGACTTGATGTGACTGAGTCAGTAGGTGATGACTTGATGTGACTGAGTCAGTCTGTGATGACTTGATGTGTTGGTGTTGTGACTGAGTCAGTCTGTGATGACTGATGTGTGTTGTGACTGAGTCAGTAGGTGATGACTTGATGTGACTGAGTCAGTCTGTGATGACTTGATGTGACTGAGTCAGTCTGTGATGACTTGATGTGTTGGTGATGTGACTGAGTCAGTAGGTGATGACTTGATGTGACTGAGTCAGTAGGTGATGTGTTGATGTGACTGAGTCAGTAGGTGATGACTTGATGTGTTGGTGTTGTGACTGAGTCAGTAGGTGATGACTTGATGTGTTGGTGTTGTGACTGAGTCAGTAGGTGATGACTTGATGTGACTGAGTCAGTCTGTGATGACTTGATGTGACTGAGTCAGTCTGTGATGACTTGGTGTGTTGGTGATGTGACTGAGTCAGTAGGTGATGACTTGATGTGTTGGTGTTGTGACTGAGTCAGTCTGTGATGACTTGATGTGACTGAGTCAGTCTGTGATGACTTGATGTGTTGGTGATGTGACTGAGTCAGTCTGTGATGACTTGATGTGTTGGTGTTTGTGACTGAGTCAGTGGGTGATGACTTGATGTGACTGAGTCAGTAGGTGATGACTTGATGTGACTGAGTCAGTATGTGATGACTTGATGTATTGGTGATGTGACTGAGTCAGTAGGTGATGACTTGATGTGACTGAGTCAGTAGGCGATGACTTGATGTGTTGGTGATGTGACTGAGTCAGTCTGTGATGACTTGATGTGATGTGACTGAGTCAGTAGGTGATGACTTGATGTGACTGAGTCAGTCTGTGATGACTTGATGTGATGTGACTGAGTCAGTCTGTGATGACTTGATGTGTTGGTGTTGTGACTGAGTCAGTAGGCGATGACTTGATGTGTTGGTGATGTGACTGAGTCAGTCTGTGATGACTTGATGTGACTGAGTCAGTCTGTGATGACTTGATGTGTTGGTGTTGTGACTGAGTCAGTAGGTGATGACTTGATGTGTTGGTGATGTGACTGAGTCAGTAGGTGATGACTTGATGTGGTGTTGTGACTGAGTCAGTCTGTGATGACTTGATGTGTTGGTGATGTGACTGAGTCAGTAGGTGATGACTGATGTGACTGAGTCAGTAGGCGATGACTTGATGTGATGTGACTGAGTCAGTAGGTGATGACTTGATGTGACTGAGTCAGTAGTGATGACTTGATGTGACTGAGTCAGTCTGTGATGACTTGATGTGTTGGTGTTGTGACTGAGTCAGTCTGTGATGACTTGATGTGACTGAGTCAGTCTATGATGATGTTTGGTGTTGTGACTGAGTCAGTAGTTGATGACTTGATGTGTTGGTGATGTGACTGAGTCAGTCTGTGATGACTGAGTCAGTAGGTGATGACTTGATGTGATGGTGATGTGACTGAGTCAGTCTGTGATGACTTGATGTGACTGAGTCAGTAGGTGATGACTTGATGTGTTGGTGATGTGACTGAGTCAGTCTGTGATGACTTGATGTGACTGAGTCAGTCTGTGATGACTTGATGTGTTGGTGTTGTGACTGAGTCAGTCTTTGATGACTTGATGACTTGAGTCAGTAGGTGATGGTTGATGTGACTGAGTCAGTCTGTTGATGACTGTGTGTTGGTGTTGTGACTGAGTCAGTCTGTGATGACTTGATGTTTACTGATGTGACTGAGTCAGTCTGGTGATGACTTGATGTGTTGGTGTTGTCACTGAGTCAGTGTGATGACTTGATGTGACTGAGTCAGTCCCTGTGATGACTCTGATGTGTTGGTGTTGTGACTGAGTCAGTGGGTGATGACTTGATGTGACTGAGTCAGTAGTGATGACTTGATGTTTGGTGTTGTGACTGAGTCAGTAGGTGATGACTTGATGTGTTGGTGTTGTGACTGAGTCAGTCTGTGATGACTTGATGTGACTGAGTGACTGAGTCAGTCCCCTGTGATGACTTGATGTGACTGAGTCAGTATGTGATGACTTGATGTGTTGGTGTTGTGACTGAGTCAGTGGGTGATGACTTGATGTGACTGAGTTAGTATGTGATGACTTGATGTGTTGGTGATGTGACTGAGTCAGTAGGTGATGACTTGATGTGGTGATTGACTGAGTCAGTCTGTGATGACTTGATGTCTGAGTCAGTCTGTGATGACTTGATGTGTTTGGTGTTGTGACTGAGTCAGTCTTCTGATGACTTGATGTGACTGAGTCAGTATGTGATGACTTGATGTGGTTGGTGTGTGTGACTGAGTCAGTGGGTGATGACTTGATGTGACTGAGTCAGTAGGTGATGACTTGATGTGTGGTGATGTGACTGAGTCAGTAGGTGATGTGTTGGTGATGTGACTGAGTCAGTAGGTGATGACTTGATGTGTTGGTGTTGTGACTGAGTCAGTCTGACTTGATGTGACTGAGTTAGTATGATGACTGATTGTTGGTGTTGTGACTGAGTCAGTAGGTGATGACTTGATGTGTTGGTGTTGTGACTGAGTCAGTGGTGATGACTTGATGTGACTGAGTCAGTATGTGATGACTTGATGTGTTGGTGTTGTGACTGAGTCAGTGGGTGATGACTTGAGTGACTGGTGATGACTTGATGTGTTGGTGATGTGACTGAGTCAGTAGGTGATGACTTGGTGTGTTTGTGATGTGACTGAGTCAGTCTTGATGACTTGATGTGTTGGTAATGTGACTGAGTCAGTGGGTGATGACTTGATGTGACTGAGTCAGTCTGTGATGACTTGATGTGTTGGTGTTGTGACTGAGTCAGTCTGTGATGACTTGATGTGTTGGTGTTGTGACTGAGTCAGTAGGTGATGACTTGATGTGTTGGTGTTGTGACTGAGTCAGTCTGTGATGACTTGATGTGTGTTGTGACTGAGTCAGTCTGTGATGACTTGATGTGTTGGTGATGTGACTGAGTCAGTCTGTGATGACTTGATGTGTTGGTGATGTGACTGAGTCAGTGGGTGATGACTTGATGTGACTGAGTCAGATGATGACTTGATGTGACTGAGTTAGTATGTGATGACTTGATGTGTTGGTGATGTGACTGAGTCAGTAGGTGATGACTTGATGTGTTGGTGATGTGACTGAGTCAGTCTGTGATGACTTGATGTGACTGTCAGTATGTGACTGAGTCAGTCTGTGATGACTTGAGTGTGTTGGTGATGTGACTGAGTCAGTAGGTGATGACTTGATGTGATGTGACAGTCAGTCTGTGATGACTTGATGTGATGTGACTGAGTCAGTCTGTGATGACTTGATGTGTTGGTGTTGTGACTGAGTCAGTAGGTGATGACTTGATGTGTTGGTGATGTGACTGAGTCAGTCTGTGATGACTTGATGATGTGACTGAGTCAGTCTGTGACTTGATGTGTTGGTGTTGACTGAGTCAGTAGGTGATGACTTGATGTGTTGGTGTTGTGACTGAGTCAGTAGGTGATGACTTGATGTGTTGGTGATGTGACTGAGTCAGTAGGTGATGACTGATCAGTAGTTGGTGATGTGACTGAGTCAGTCTGGTAATGACTTGATGTGACTGAGTCAGTCTGTGATGACTTGATGTGTTGGTGATGTGACTGAGTCAGTAGGTGATGACTTGATGTGACTGAGTCAGTAGGTGATGACTTGATGTGACTGAGTCAGTCTGTGATGACTTGATGTGTTGGTGTTGTGACTGAGTCAGTCTGATGACTTGATGTTGGTAATGTGACTGAGTCAGTCTATGATGTGTTGGTGTTGTGACTGAGTCAGTCTGTGATGACTTGATGTGTTGGTGATGTGACTGAGTCAGTCTGTGATGACTTGATGTGACTGAGTCAGTAGGTGATGACTTGATGTGTTGGTGATGTGACTGAGTCAGTGGTGATGACTTGATGTGACTGAGTCAGTCTGTGATGACTTAATGTGTTGGTGTTGTGACTGAGTCAGTCTGGTGATGACTTGATGTGTTGGTGACTGAGTCAGTAGGTGATGACTTGATGTGTTGTGACTGAGTCAGTCTTTGATGACTTGATGTGTTGGTGTTGTGACTGAGTCAGTCTGTGATGACTTGATGTGTTGGTGATGTGACTGAGTCAGTAGGTGATGACTTGATGTGTTGGTGTTGTGACTGAGTCAGTATGTGATGACTTGATGTGTTGGTGTTGTGACTGAGTCAGTCTGTGATGACTTGATGTGTTGGTGTTGTGACTGAGTCAGTAGGTGATGACTTGATGTGACTGAGTTAGTAGTGATGACTTGATGTGTTGGTGATGTGACTGAGTCAGTAGGTGATGACTTGATGTGTTGGTGATGTGACTGAGTCAGTAGGTGATGACTTGATGTGTTGGTGTTGTGACTGAGTCAGTCTGGTGATGACTTGATGTGACTGAGTCAGTATGTGATGACTTGATGTGTTGGTGATGTGACTGAGTCAGTCTGTGATGACTTGATGTGACTGAGTCAGTAGGTGATGACTTGATGTGTGGTGATGTGACTGAGTCAGTAGGTGATGACTTGATGTGTTGGTGATGTACTGAGTCAGTCTGTGATGACTTGATGTGTTGGTGATGTGACTGAGTCAGTAGGTGATGACTTGATGTGTTGGTGTTGTGACTGAGTCAGTAGTGATGACTTGATGTGACTGAGTCAGTCTGTGATGACTTGATGTGTTGGTGTTGTGACTGAGTCAGTCTGTGATGACTTGATGTGTTAGTGTTGTGACTGAGTCAGTCTGTGATGACTTGATGTGTTGGTGACTTGTGAGTGTGACTGAGTCAGTAGGTGATGACTTGATGTGTTGGTGATGTGACTGAGTCAGTCTGTGATGACTTGATGTGACTGAGTCAGTCTGTGATGACTTGATGACTGAGTTGTGATGATGTGTGTTGGTGATGTGACTGAGTCAGTAGGTGATGACTTGATGTGTTGGTGTTGTGACTGAGTCAGTAGGTGATGACTTGATGTGACTGAGTCAGTCTGTGATGACTTGATGTGTTGGTGTTGTGACTGAGTCAGTAGTGATGACTTGATGTGTTGGAGTTGTGACTGAGTCAGTGATGACTTGATGTGTTGGTGATGTGACTGAGTCAGTAGGTGATGACTTGATGTGTTGGTGATGTGACTGAGTCAGTAGGTGATGACTTGATGTGTTGTGTTGTGACTGAGTGTCTGTGACTGAGTTGTGATGACTTGATGACTGAGTCAGTAGGTGATGACTTGATGTGTTGGTGTTGTGACTGAGTCAGTAGGTGATGACTTGATGTGTTGGTGTTGACTGAGTCAGTAGGTGATGACTTGATGTGACTGAGTCAGTCTGTGATGACTTGATGTGTTGGTGTTGTGACTGAGTCAGTCTGTGATGACTTGATGTGACTGAGTCAGTAGGTGATGACTTGATGTGTTGGTGTTGTGACTGAGTCAGTAGGTGATGACTGATGTGACTGAGTCAGTCTGTGATGACTTGATGTGTTGGTGTTGTGACTGAGTCAGTAGGTGATGACTTGATGTGTTGGTGACTGAGTCAGTAGGTGATGACTTGATGTGTTGGTGTTGTGACTGAGTCAGTAGGTGATGACTTGATGTGTTGGTGTTGTGACTGAGTCAGTCTTGATGTGACTGAGTCAGTAGGTGATGACTTGATGTGGTGATGTGACTGAGTCAGTCTGTGATGACTTGATGTGTTGGTGATGTGACTGAGTCAGTATGTGATGACTTGATGTGTTGGTGATGTGACTGAGTCAGTAGGTGATGACTTGATGTGTTGGTGATGTGACTGAGTCAGTAGGTGATGACTTGATGTTGGTGATGACTGAGTCAGTCTGTGATGACTTGATGTGACTGAGTCAGTCTGTGATGACTTGATGTGTTGGTGTTGTGACTGAGTCAGTCTGTGATGACTTGATGTGTTGGTGTGTGACTGAGTCAGTAGGTGATGACTTGATGTGACTGAGTCAGTATGTGATGACTTGATGTGTTGGTGTTGTGACTGAGTCAGTCTGTGATGACTTGATGTGACTGGTCAGTCTGTGATGACTTGATGTGTTGGTGTTGTGACTGAGTCAGTCTGTGATGACTTGATGTGAGTCAGTCTATGATGTGTTTGTGTTGTGACTGAGTCAGTCTGTGATGACTTGATGTGTTGGTAATGTGACTGAGTCAGTCTGATGATGTGTGTGGTGTTGTGACTGAGTCAGTAGGTGATGACTTGATGTGTTGGTGATGTGACTGAGTCAGTCTGTGATGACTTGATGTGACTGAGTCAGTAGGTGATGACTTGATGTGTTGGTGATGTGACTGAGTCAGTCTGTGATGACTTGATGTGACTGAGTCAGTCTGTGATGACTTAATGTGTTGTGTTGTGACTGAGTCAGTCTGTGATGACTTCATGTGTTGTGACTGAGTCAGTAGGTGATGACTTGATGTGTTGGTGTTGTGACTGAGTCAGTCTTTGATGACTTGATGTGTTGGTGTTGTGACTCAGTCAGTCTGTGATGACTTGATGTGTTGGTGATGTGACTGAGTCAGTAGGTGATGACTTGATGTGTTGGTGTTGTCACTGAGTCAGTATGACTTGATGTGACTGAGTCAGTATGTGATGACTTGATGTGTTGGTGTTGTGACTGAGTCAGTGGGTGATGACTGAGTCAGTTAGGTGATGACTTGATGTGTTGGTGATGTGACTGAGTCAGTAGGTGATGACTTGATGTGATGTGACTGAGTCAGTAGGTGATGACTTGATGTGTTGGTGTTGTGACTGAGTCAGTCTGTGATGACTTGATGTGACTGAGTCAGTATGTGATGACTTGATGTGTTGGTGTTGTGACTGAGTCAGTAGGTGATGACTTGATGTGACTGAGTCAGTAGTGATGACTTGATGTGTTGGTGATGTGACTGAGTCAGTAGGTGATGACTTGATGTGTTGTGATGTGACTGAGTCAGTAGGTGATGACTTGATGTGTTGGTGTTGTGACTGAGTCAGTAGTGATGACTTGATGTGTTGGTGTTGTGACTGAGTCAGTGGGTGATGACTTGATGTGACTGAGTGTTGTGACTGAGTCTGTGTGTGGTGTTGGACTGAGTCAGTAGGTGATGACTTGATGTGACTGAGTCAGTATGTGATGACTTGATGTGTTGGTGTTGTGACTGAGTCAGTAGGTGATGACTTGATGTGTTGGTGATGTGACTGAGTCAGTAGGTGATGACTTGATGTGTTGGTGATGTGACTGAGTCAGTCTGTGATGACTTGATGTGACTGAGTCAGTCTGTGATGACTTGATGTGTTGGTGATGTGACTGAGTCAGTAGGTGATGACTTGATGTGTTGGTGATGTGACTGAGTCAGTCTGTGATGACTTGATGTGTTGTGACTGTGACTGAGTCAGTAGGTGATGACTTGATGTGTTGGTGTTGTGACTGAGTCAGTCTGTGATGACTTGATGTGACTGAGTCAGTATGTGATGACTTGATGTGTTGGTGATGTGACTGAGTCAGTCTATGATGACTTGATGTGTTGGTGTTGTGACTGAGTCAGTAGGTGATGACTTGATGTGTTGTGACTGAGTCAGTCTGTGATGACTTGATGTGACTGAGTTAGTATGTGATGACTTGATGTGTTGGTGTTGTGACTGAGTCAGTCTGTGATGACTTGATGTGTTGGTGTTGTGACTGAGTCAGTGGGTGATGACTTGATGTGACTGAGTCAGTAGGTGATGACTTGATGTGTTGGTGTTGTGACTGAGTCAGTATGTGATGACTTGATGTGACTGAGTCAGTCTGTGATGACTTGATGTGTTGGTGTTGTGACTGAGTCAGTGGGTGATGACTTGATGTGACTGAGTCAGTAGGTGATGACTTGATGTGTTGGTGATGTGACTGAGTCAGTCTGATGACTTGATGTGACTGAGTCAGTAGGTGATGACTTGATGTGACTGAGTCAGTAGGTGATGACTTGATGTGTTGATGTGACTGAGTCAGTGGTGATGACTGTGACTGAGTCAGTATGTGATGACTTGATGTGTTGGTGTTGTGACTGAGTCAGTGGGTGATGACTTGATGTGACTGAGTCAGTAGTGATGACTTGATGTGTTGGTGTTGTGACTGAGTCAGTCATGACTTGATGTGTTGGTGTTGTGACTGAGTCAGTAGGTGATGACTTGATGTGTGGTGTGTCAGTTGATGACTGATGTCAGTCTGTGATGACTTGATGTGTTGGTGTTGTGACTGAGTCAGTAGGTGATGACTTGATGTGTTTGTGTTGTGACTGAGTCAGTAGGTGATGACTTGATGTGTTGGATGTTGTGACTGAGTCAGTAGTGATGACTTGATGACTGAGTGATGTGATGTGTTGTGATGTGACTGAGTCAGTAGGTGATGACTTGATGTGTTGGTGATGTGACTGAGTCAGTCTGTGATGACTTGATGTGTTGGTGTTGTGACTGAGTCAGTCTGTGATGACTTGATGTGACTGAGTCAGTAGGTGATGACTTGATGTGATGTGACTGAGTCAGTCTGTGATGACTTGATGTGTTGGTGATGTGACTGAGTCAGTCTGTGATGACTTGATGTGATGTGACTGAGTCAGTGGTGATGACTTGATGTGTTGGTGATGTGACTGAGTCAGTCTGTGATGACTTGATGTGTTGATGTGACTGAGTCAGTGGTGATGACTTGATGTCTGAGTCAGTGGTGATGACTTGATGTGACTGAGTTAGTATGTGATGACTTGATGTGTTGGTGATGTGACTGAGTCAGTAGGTGATGACTTGATGTGTTGGTGATGTGACTGAGTCAGTCTGTGATGACTTGATGTGTTGGTGTTGTGACTGAGTCAGTCTGTGATGACTTGATGTGTTGGTGATGTGACTGAGTCACTGAGTCAGTGATGACTTGATGTGTTGGTGATGTGACTGAGTCAGTCTGTGATGACTTGATGTGACTGAGTCAGAGGTGATGACTTGATGTGTTGGTGTTGTGACTGAGTCAGTCTGTGATGACTTGATGTGACTGAGTCAGTCTGTGATGACTTGATGTGTTGGTGTTGTGACTGAGTCAGTAGGCGATGACTTGATGTGTTGGTGATGTGACTGAGTCAGTCTGTGATGACTTGATGTGATGTGACTGAGTCAGTCTGTGATGACTTGATGTGTTGGTGATGTGACTGAGTCAGTCTGTGATGACTTGATGTGAGTCAGTATGATGACTGATGTGACTGAGTCAGTCTGTGATGACTTGATGTGTTGGTGTGATCAGTGGGTGATGTGACTGAGTCAGTCAGTCTGTGATGACTTGATGTGACTGAGTCAGTCTGGATGACTTGATGTGTTGTGACTGAGTCAGTCTGTGATGACTTGATGTGACTGAGTCAGTAGGTGATGACTTGATGTGACTGAGTCAGTAGGTGATGACTTGGTGTGTTGGTGTTGTGACTGAGTCAGTAGGTGATGACTTGATGTGTTGGTGTTGTGACTGAGTCAGTAGGTGATGACTTGATGTGACTGAGTCAGTCTGTGATGACTTGATGTGTTGGTGTTGTGACTGAGTCAGTCTGTGATGACTTGATGTGTTGGTGATGTGACTGAGTCAGTAGGTGATGACTTGATGTGTTGGTGTTGTGACTGAGTCAGTAGGTGATGACTTGATGTGATGTGACTGAGTCAGTCTGTGATGACTTGATGTGTTGGTGATGTGACTGAGTCAGTCTGTGATGACTTGATGTGTTGGTGTTGTGACTGAGTCAGTGGGTGATGACTTGATGTGACTGAGTCAGTAGGTGATGACTTGATGTGAGTTAGTATGTGATGACTTGATGTGTTGGTGATGTGACTGAGTCAGTAGGTGATGACTTGATGTGTTGGTGATGTGACTGAGTCAGTAGGTGATGACTTGATGTGTTGGTGTTGTGACTGAGTCAGTCTGTGATGACTTGATGTGTGATGGACTGATGTGACTTGATGTGTTGTGACTGAGTCAGTGTGATGACTTGATGTGTTGGTGATGACTGAGTCAGTCTGTGATGACTTGATGTGTTGGTGATGACTGAGTCAGTCTGATGACTTGATGTGTTGGTGTTGTGACTGAGTCAGTCTGGTGATGACTTGATGTGTTGGTGATGTGACTGAGTCAGTCTGTGATGACTTGATGTGACTGAGTCAGTATGTGATGACTTGATGTGTTGGTGATGTGACTGAGTCAGTAGGATTGTGACTGTCAGATGACTGATGACTTGATGTGTTGGTGATGTGACTGAGTCAGTAGGTGATGACTTGATGTGTTGGTGTTGTGACTGAGTCAGTCTGTGATGACTTGATGTGTTGGTGACTGAGTCAGTAGGTGATGACTTGATGTCTGAAGTGTGATGACTTGATGTGTTGGTGATGTGACTGAGTCAGTAGGTGATGACTGACTTGATGTGACTGAGTCAGTAGGTGATGACTTGATGTGACTGAGTCAGTAGGTGATGACTTGATGTGTTGGTGTTGTGACTGAGTCAGTCTGTGATGACTTGATGTGACTGAGTCAGTAGGTGATGACTTGATGTCAGTCTGTCTGTGATGACTTGGTGATGACTTGATGTGTTGTGACTGAGTCAGTCTGTGATGACTTGATGTGTTGGTGATGTGACTGAGTCAGTCAGTCTGTGATGACTTGATGAGTCTTGATGACTTGATGTGACTGGTGTTGTGATGACTTGTATGTGTTGACTTGATGTGACTGAGTCAGTAGGTGATGACTTGATGTGTTGGTGATGTGACTGAGTCAGTCTGTGATGACTTGATGTGTTGGTGATGTGACTGAGTCAGTAGGTGATGACTTGATGTGTTGGTGATTGTGACTGAGTCAGTCTGTGATGACTTGATGTGTTGGTGATGTGACTGAGTCAGTCTGTGATGACTTGATGACTGAGTCAGTCTGTGATGACTTGATGTGACTGAGTCAGTAGGTGTGACTGAGTCAGTCTGTGATGACTTGATGTGTTGGTGTTGTGACTGATGACTCTGAGTCAGTAGGTGATGACTTGATGTGTGACTGTGTTGGTGATGTGACTGAGTCAGTCTGTGATGACTTGATGTGACTGAGTCAGTAGGTGATGACTTGATGTGTTGGTGTTGTGACTGAGTCAGTCTGGTGATGACTTGATGTGATGTGTACTGAGTCAGTCTGTGATGACTTGATGTGTTGGTGATGTGACTGAGTCAGTCTGTGATGACTTGATGTGATGTGACTGAGTCAGTAGGCGATGACTTGATGTGTTGGTGATGTGACTGAGTCAGTAGGTGATGACTTGATGTGATGTATGTGACTGAGTCAGTAGGTGATGACTTGATGTGTTGGTGTTGTGACTGAGTCAGTCTGTGATGACTTGATGTGTGTTGGTGTTGTGACTGAGTCAGTCTGACTTGATGTGTTGGTGATGTGACTGAGTCAGTAGGTGATGACTTGATGTGATGTGACTGAGTCAGTCTGTGATGACTTGATGTGTTGTGATGTGACTGAGTCAGTAGGTGATGACTTGATGTGATGGTGAGTCTGAGTCAGTCTGTGATGACTTGATGTGTTGGTGTTGTGACTGAGTCAGTAGGTGATGACTTGATGTGACTGAGTCAGTAGGTGATGACTTGATGTGACTGAGTCAGTAGGTGATGACTTGATGTGACTGAGTCAGTCAGTCTGTGATGACAGTTGATGACTTGATGTGACTGACTGAGTCAGTAGGTGATGACTTGATGTGACTGAGTCAGTAGGTGATGACTTGATGTGATGTCAGTTGTGATGACAGTTGTGTGACTTGGTGATGTGACTGAGTCAGTCTGTGATGACTTGATGTGTTGGTGTTGTGACTGAGTAGGTGATGACTGATGTCAGTCAGTCTGATGACTTGATGTGTTGTGACTGAGTCAGTCTGTGATGACTTGATGTGTTGGTGATGTGACTGAGTCAGTCTGTGATGACTTGATGTGTTGGTGTGTGACTGAGTGTGACTGAGTCAGTAGGTGATGACTTGATGTGACTGGTGTATGTGATGACTTGTCCTGTGTTGGTGATGTGACTGAGTCAGTAGGTGATGACTTGATGTGTTGGTGATGTGACTGAGTCAGTAGTGATGACTTGATGTGATGTGACTGAGTCAGTCTGTGATGACTTGATGTGTTGGTGATGTGACTGAGTCAGTCTGATGATGACTTGATGTGATGTGACTGAGTCAGTGTGGGTGATGACTTGATGTGTTGGTGATGTGACTGAGTCAGTCTGTGATGACTTGATGTGATGTGACTGAGTCAGTAGGTGATGACTTGATGTGTTGGTGTGTGACTGAGTCAGTCTGTGATGACTTGATGTGTTGGTGTGACTGAGTCAGTTGATGACTTGATGTGACTGAGTCAGTCTGTGATGACTTGATGTGTTGGTGTGTGACTGAGTCTGAGACTCAGTCTGTCAGTAGGTGATGACTTGATGTGTTGGTGTTGTGACTGAGTCAGTAGGTGATGACTTGATGTGTTGGTGATGTGACTGAGTCAGTCTGTGATGACTTGATGTGTTGGTGATGTGACTGAGTCAGTCTGTGATGTGATGTGTTGTGATGTGACTGAGTCAGTAGGTGATGACTTGATGTGTTGGTGTTGTGACTGAGTCAGTCTGTGATGACTTGATGTGTTGGTGTGTGACTGAGTCAGTCTGTGATGACTTGATGTGTTGGTGTGATGTGACTGAGTCAGTCTGTGATGACTTGATGTGTTGGTGATGACTGAGTCAGTCTGTGATGACTTGATGTGATGTGACTGAGTCAGTCTGTGATGACTTGATGTGTTGGTGTTGTGACTGAGTCAGTCTGTGATGACTTGATGTGATGTGACTGAGTCAGTAGGTGATGACTTGATGTGTTGGTGATGTGACTGAGTCAGTCTGTGATGACTTGATGACTTGATGTGTTGGTGATGTGACTGAGTCAGTCTGTGATGACTGATGTCAGTCTGAGTCAGTGATGACTTGATGTGTTGGTGATGTGACTGAGTCAGTCTGTGATGACTTGATGTGATGTGACTGAGTCAGTCTGTGATGACTTGATGTGTTGGTGATGTGACTGAGTCAGTCTGTGATGACTTGATGTGACTGAGTCAGTAGGTGATGACTGATGTGACTGAGTCAGTCTGTGACTGAGTCTTGATGTTGATGTGACTGAGTCAGTCTGTGATGACTTGATGTGTTGGTGTTGTGACTGAGTCAGTAGGTGATGACTTGATGTGTTGAGTCAGTAGGTGATGACTTGATGTGACTGAGTGTCTGTGATGACTTGATGTGTGGTGACTGAGTCAGTCTGTGATGACTTGATGTCAGTAGGTGTGACTGAGTCAGTCTGTGATGACTGATGTGTTGGTGATGTGACTGAGTCAGTAGGTGATGACTGTGATGTGACTGAGTCAGTGGTGATGACTTGATGTGACTGAGTCAGTCAGGTGATGACTTGATGTTTGATGTGACTGAGTCAGTAGGTGATGACTTGATGTTGGTGTATGTGACTTGAGTCAGTCTGTGACTGACTTGATGTGACTGAGTCAGTAGGTGATGACTTGATGTGTTGGTGATGTGACTGAGTCAGTAGGACTGATGACTTGATGTGTGACTGAGTCAGTAGGTGATGACTTGATGTGTTGGTGTTGTGACTGAGTCAGTAGGTGATGACTTGATGTGTTTGTGTTGTGACTGAGTCAGTAGGTGATGACTTGATGTGATGATGACTTGAGTAGTGATGACTGGTGTGATGACTTGATGTGACTGAGTCAGTAGGTGATGACTTGATGTGTCAGTTGGTGATTGTGACTGAGTCAGTCTGTGATGACTTGATGTGATGTGACTGAGTCAGTCTGTGATGACTTGATGTGTTCAGTAGGTGATGTGACTGAGTCAGTCTGTGATGACTTGATGTGTTGGTGTTGTGACTGAGTCAGTGGTGATGACTTGACTGTTGATGTGACTGAGTCAGTAGGTGATGACTTGATGACTGAGTCTTTGGTGTGTTGGTGATGTGACTGAGTCAGTCTGGTGATGACTTGATGTGTTGGTGATGTGACTGAGTCAGTCTGTGATGACTTGATGTGACTGTGACTGAGTCAGTCTGTGATGACTTGATGTGTTGGTGATGTGACTGAGTCAGTCTGTGATGACTTGATGTGACTGAGTCAGTGGTGATGACTTGATGTGACTGAGTCTGGTGATGACTGATGTGACTGAGTCAGTATGTGATGACTTGATGTGTGGTGATGTGACTGAGTCAGTCTGTGATGACTTGATGTGATGTGACTGAGTCAGTCTGTGATGACTTGATGTGTTGGTGATGTGACTGAGTCAGTCTGATGACTTGATGTGACTTGGTGATGACTTGACTGAGTCAGTCTGTGATGACTGTGTTGGTGTTGTGACTGAGTCAGTAGTGACTGATGATGACTGTTGGTGTTGTGACTGAGTCAGTAGGTGATGACTTGATGTGACTGAGTCAGTCTGTGATGACTTGATGTGTTGGTGTTGTGACTGAGTCAGTAGTTGATGACTTGATGTGTTGGTAATGTGACTGAGTCAGTGGGTGATGACGTGATGTGACTGAGTCAGTCTGTGATGACTTGGTGTTGGTGATGTGACTGAGTCATGGGTGATGACTGAGTGACTGAGTCAGTGATGACTTGATGTGACTGAGTCAGTAGGTGATGACTTGGTGTGTTTGTGTTGTGACTGAGTCAGTAGTTGATGACTTGATGTGTTGGTAATGTGACTGAGTCAGTGGGTGATGACTTGATGTGACTGAGTCAGTAGGTGATGACTTGATGTGACTGAGTCAGTAGGTGATGACTTGGTGTGTCGTTGTTGTAACTCAGTCAGTCTGTGATGACTTGGTGTGTTGGTGATGTGACTGAGTCAGTAGGTGATGACTTGATGTGTTGGTGTTGTGACTGAGTCAGTCTGTGATGACTTGATGTGATGTGACTGAGTCAGTCTGTGATGACTTGATGTGTTGGTGTTGTGACTGAGTCAGTGGGTGATGACTTGATGTGACTGAGTCAGTAGGTGATGACTTGATGTGACTGAGTTAGTATGTGATGACTTGATGTGTTGGTGATGTGACTGAGTCAGTAGGTGATGACTTGATGTGATGTGACTGAGTCAGTCTGTGATGACTTGATGTGTTGGTGATGTGACTGAGTCAGTCTGTGATGACTTGATGTGATGTGACTGAGTCAGTAGGCGATGACTTGATGTGTTGGTGATGTGACTGAGTCAGTCTGTGATGACTTGATGTGATGTGACTGAGTCAGTCTGTGATGACTTGATGTGTTGGTGTTGTGACTGAGTCAGTAGGCGATGACTTGATGTGTTGGTGATGTGACTGAGTCAGTCTGTGATGACTTGATGTGATGTGACTGAGTCAGTCTGTGATGACTTGATGTGTTGGTGATGTGACTGAGTCAATAGGTGATGACTTGATGTGTTGGTGATGTGACTGAGTCAGTCTGTGATGACTTGATGTGATGTGACTGAGTCAGTCTGTGATGACTTGATGTGTTGGTGATGTGACTGAGTCAGTCTGTGATGACTTGATGTGACTGAGTCAGTAGGTGATGACTTGGTGTGTTGGTGATGTGACTGAGTCAGTCTGTGATGACTTGATGTGACTGAGTCAGTCTGTGATGACTTAATGTGTTTGTGTTGTAACTGAGTCAGTAGGTGATGACTTGATGTGTTGGTGATGTGACTGAGTCAGTAGTTGATGATTTGATATGACTGAGTCAGTCTGTGATGACTTGATGTAACTGAGTCAGTCTGTGATGACTTGATGTGTTGGTGATGTGACTGAGTCAGTCTGTGATGACTTGATGTGTTGGTGATGTGACTGAGTCAGTCTGTGATGACTTGATGTGACTGAGTCAGTAGGTGATGACTTGATGTGACTGAGTCAGTCTGTGATGACTTGATGTGTTGGTGATGTGACTGAGTCAGTCTGTGATGACTTGATGTGTTGGTGACGTGACTGAGTCAGTAGTTGATGATTTGATATGACTGAGTCAGTCTGTGATGACTTGATGTAACTGAGTCAGTCTGTGATGACTTGATGTGTTGGTGATGTGACTGAGTCAGTCTGTGATGACTTGATGTGTTGGTGATGTGACTGAGTCAGTCTGTGATGACTTGATGTGACTGAGTCAGTAGGTGATGACTTGATGTGACTGAGTCAGTAGGTGATGACTTGATGTGACTGAGTCAGTAGGTGATGACTTGATGTGTTGGTGTTGTGACTGAGTCAGTCTGTGATGACTTCATGTGTTTTGACTGAGTCAGTAGGTGATGGCTTGATGTGTTGTGACTGAGTCAGTCTTTGATGACTTGGTGTGTTGGTGTTGTGACTCAGTCAGTCTGTGATGACTTGGTGTGTTGGTGATGTGACTGAGTCAGTAGGTGATGACTTGATGTGTTGGTGTTGTGACTGAGTCAGTCTGTGATGACTTGATGTGATGTGACTGAGTCAGTCTGTGATGACTTGATGTGTGAGTGTTGTGACTGAGTCAGTGGGAGATGAATTGATGTGACTGAGTCAGTAGGTGATGACATGATGTGTTTGTGATGTGACTGAGCCAGTAGGTGATGACTTGGTGTGTCGGTGTGGTGACTGAGTCAGTCTGTGATGACTTGGTGTGTTGGTGATGTGACTGAGTCAGTCTGTGATGACTTGATGTGATGTGACTGAGTCAGTCTGTGATGACTTGATGTGTTGGTGATGTGACTGAGTCAGTCTGTGATGACTTGATGTGATGTGACTGAGTCAGTAGGCGATGACTTGATGTGTTGGTGATGTGACTGAGTCAGTCTGTGATGACTTCATGTGTTGTGACTGAGTCAGTCTTTGATGACTTGGTGTGTTGGTGATGTGACTGAGTCAGTCTGTGATGACTTCATGTGTTGTGACTCAGTCAGTCTGTGATGACTTGATGTGTTGGTGATGTGACTGAGTCAGTCTGTGATGACTTGATGTGACTGAGTCAGTATGTGATGACTTGATGTGTTGGTGTTGTGACTGAGTCAGTGGGTGATGACTTGATGTGACTGAGTCAGTAGGTGATGATTGACTGTTGGTGATGTGACTGAGTCAGTCTGTGATGACTTGATGTGTTGGTGTTGTGACTGAGTCAGTAGGTGATGACTTGGTGTGTTGGTGATGTGACTGAGTCAGTAGGTGATGACTTGATGTGACTGAGTCAGTAGGTGATGACTTGATGTGTTGGTGTTGTGACTGAGTCAGTGGATGATGACTTGATGTGACTGAGTCAGTAGGTGATGACTTGATGTGACTGAGTCAGTCTGTGATGACTTGATGTGTTGGTGATGTGACTGAGTCAGTAGGTGATGACTTGATGTGTTGTGACTGAGTCAGTCTGTGATGACTTGATTTGTTGGTAATGTGACTGAGTCAGTCTGTGATGACTTGATGTGTTGGTAATGTGACTGAGTCAGTCTATGATGTGTTGTTGTTGTGACTGAGTCAGTAGGTGATGACTTGGTGTGTTTGTGATGTGACTGAGTCAGTAGTTGATGACTTGATGTGTTGTGACTAGGTCAGTCTGTGATGACTTGATGTGTTGGTGATATGACTGAGTCAGTAGGTGATGACTTGATGCGACTGAGTCAGTAGGTGATGACTTGATGTGACTGAGTCAGTAGGTGATGACTTGATGTGTTGGTGATATGACTGTCAGTAGGTGATGACTTGATGTGACTGAGTCAGTAGGTGATGACTTGATGCGACTGAGTCAGTAGGTGATGACTTGATGTGACTGAGTCAGTAGGTGATGACTTGATGTGTGAGTGTTGTGACTGAGTCAGTGGGAGATGAATTGATGTGACTGAGTCAGTAGGTGATGACATGATGTGTTTGTGATGTGACTGAGCCAGTAGGTGATGACTTGGTGTGTCGGTGTGGTGACTGAGTCAGTCTGTGATGACTTGGTGTGTTGGTGATGTGACTGAGTCAGTCTGTGATGACTTGATGTGATGTGACTGAGTCAGTCTGTGATGACTTGATGTGTTGGTGATGTGACTGAGTCAGTCTGTGATGACTTGATGTGATGTGACTGAGTCAGTAGGCGATGACTTGATGTGTTGGTGATGTGACTGAGTCAGTCTGTGATGACTTCATGTGTTGTGACTGAGTCAGTCTTTGATGACTTGGTGTGTTGGTGATGTGACTGAGTCAGTCTGTGATGACTTCATGTGTTGTGACTCAGTCAGTCTGTGATGACTTGATGTGTTGGTGATGTGACTGAGTCAGTCTGTGATGACTTGATGTGACTGAGTCAGTATGTGATGACTTGATGTGTTGGTGTTGTGACTGAGTCAGTGGGTGATGACTTGATGTGACTGAGTCAGTAGGTGATGGCTTGGTGTGTTGGTGATGTGACTGAGTCAGTCTGTGATGACTTGATGTGTTGGTGTTGTGACTGAGTCAGTAGGTGATGACTTGGTGTGTTGGTGATGTGACTGAGTCAGTAGGTGATGACTTGATGTGACTGAGTCAGTAGGTGATGACTTGATGTGTTGGTGTTGTGACTGAGTCAGTGGATGATGACTTGATGTGACTGAGTCAGTAGGTGATGACTTGATGTGACTGAGTCAGTCTGTGATGACTTGATGTGTTGGTGATGTGACTGAGTCAGTAGGTGATGACTTGATGTGTTGTGACTGAGTCAGTCTGTGATGACTTGATTTGTTGGTAATGTGACTGAGTCAGTCTGTGATGACTTGATGTGTTGGTAATGTGACTGAGTCAGTCTATGATGTGTTGTTGTTGTGACTGAGTCAGTAGGTGATGACTTGGTGTGTTTGTGATGTGACTGAGTCAGTAGTTGATGACTTGATGTGTTGTGACTAGGTCAGTCTGTGATGACTTGATGTGTTGGTGATATGACTGAGTCAGTAGGTGATGACTTGATGCGACTGAGTCAGTAGGTGATGACTTGATGTGACTGAGTCAGTAGGTGATGACTTGATGTGTTGGTGATATGACTGTCAGTAGGTGATGACTTGATGTGACTGAGTCAGTAGGTGATGACTTGATGCGACTGAGTCAGTAGGTGATGACTTGATGTGACTGAGTCAGTAGGTGATGACTTGATGTGTTGGTGATATGACTGTCAGTAGGTGATGACTTGATGTGACTGAGTCAGTAGGTGATGACTTGATGTGACTGAGTCAGTAGGTGATAACTTGATGTGTTGGTGATGTGACTCAGTCAGTCTGTGATGACTTGATGTGTTGTCAGTATGTTTTTAACCCTTATGTTACCAGGTAAGTTGACTGAGAACATTCTCATTTACCGCAACGACCTGGGGAATAGTTACAGGGGAGAGGAGGGGGATGAATGAGCCAATTGGAAGCTGGGGATGATTAGGTGGGGCGGCAGGGTAGCCTAGTTGTTAGAGCCAGATTAGGTGACCATTATGGTATGAGGGTTTGAGATTAACATTTCCTGTCCAAATGATCTATTCTATTGTCTCTCTCCTCCCTCCCTCCCTCCCTCCCTCCCTCCTCCCTCCCTCCCCCTCTCTCCCTCCTCTCCCCCTCTCTCCTTCCCCTCTCTCTCTCCCTCTCCCTCCTCTCTCTCCCTCTCTCTCTCCCCCTCTCTCCCTCTCCCTCCCCTCTCTCCTCTCCTCTCTCCCCCTCTCTCCCCTCTCTCCCTCCCTCTCTCTCTCTCTCTCCCCCTCTCTCCCTCCTCTCCCCCTCTCTCCTTCTCTCCCTCCCTCTCTCTCCCTCTCTCTCTCCCCCCTCTCTCTCTCTCCAGGACAGGTTATATTTTGTGATGGAGTATATCAACGGAGGAGACCTCATGTATCAGATCCAGCATGTCGGCAAGTTCAAGGAACCTCATGCTGTGTGAGTAAACACACACACACACACACACACACACACACACACACACACACACACACACACACACACACACCACACACACACACACACACACACACACACACACACCACACACACACAGACAGACACACACACACACACACACACACACACACACACACACACACACACACACACACACACACACACACACACACACACACACACAGACAGACAGACACACACACACACACACACACACACACACACACACACACACACACACACACACACACACACACACACACACACACACACACATACTGTGTGAGTTTGCAGAGTATATAGGTCTGTTCCCAAATCGAGCCCGAAGCCATTAATCAATTCAAAGTTTACTTGTCAAATCAAAATCAAATGAAACTCTATTTGCCGAATACAACAGGTGTAATGCTACTTACAGGCCCTTAACCAACAGGTGTAATGCTACTTACAGGCCCTCAACCAACAGGTGAAATGCTACTTACAGGCCCTTAACCAACAGGTGTAATGCTACTTATAGGCCCTTAACCAACAGGTGTAATGCTACTTACAGACCCTTAACCAACAGGTGTAATGCTACTTACAGACCCTTAACCAACAGGTGTAATGCTACTTACAGACCCTTAACCAACAGGTGTAATGCCACTTACAGACCCTTAACCAACAGGTGTAATGCTACTTACAGACCCTTAACCAACAGGTGAA
Source organism: Oncorhynchus nerka (assembly GCF_034236695.1). NCBI lineage: Eukaryota > Metazoa > Chordata > Actinopteri > Salmoniformes > Salmonidae > Oncorhynchus > Oncorhynchus nerka. The sequence goes on along the minus strand of NC_088421.1, from coordinate 55,105,264 downwards.
ATGCTACTTACAGACCCTTAACCAACAGGTGTAATGCTACTTACAGACCCTTAACCATCAGGTGAAATGCTACTTACAGACCCTTAACCAACAGGTGTAATGCTACTTACAGACCCTTAACCAACAGGTGTAATGCTACTTACAGACCCTTAACCATCAGGTGAAATGCTACTTACAGGCCCTTAACCAACAGGTGTAATGCTACTTACAGACCCTTAACCATCAGGTGAAATGCTACTTACAGGCCCTTAACCAACAGGTGTAATGCTACTTACAGGCCCTTAACCAACAGGTGTAATGCTACTTACAGACCCTTAACCAACAGGTAAAATGCTACTTACAGGCCCTTAACCAACAGGTGTAATGCTACTTACAGGCCCTTAACCAACAGGTGTAATGCTACTTACAGGCCCTTAACCAACAGGTGTAATGCTACTTACAGACCCTTAACCATCAGGTGTAATGCTACTTACAGACCCTTAACCATCAGGTGTAATGCTACTTACAGGCCCTTAACCAACAGGTGAAATGCTACTTACAGACCCTTAACCAACAGGTGTAATGCTACTTACAGACCCTTAACCATCAGGTGAAATGCTGACTGACCAGCCCTTAACCATCAGGTGTAATGCTACTTACAGACCCTTAACCATCAGGTGAAATGCTACTTACAGACCCTTAACCATCAGGTGAAATGCTACTTACAGGCCCTTAACCAACAGGTGAAATGCTACTTACAGACCCTTAACCAACAGGTGTAATGCTACTTACAGGCCCTTAACCATCAGGTGTAATGCTACTTACTACAGGCCCTTAACCAACAGGTGTAATGCTACTTACAGACCCTTAACCAACAGGTGTAATGCTACTTACTACAGGCCCTTAACCAACAGGTGAAATGCTACTTACTACAGGCCCTTAACCAACAGGTGTAATGCTACTTACTACAGGCCCTTAACCAACAGGTGAAATGCTACTTACAGACCCTTAACCATCAGGTGAAATGCTACTTACAGACCCTTAACCATCAGGTGTAATGCTACTTACAGACCCTTAACCAACAGGTGAAATGTGTAGACCTCACAGTGAAATGCTGACTGACAGGCCCTTAACCATCAGGTGTAGACCTCACAGTGAAATGCTACTTACAGGCCCTTAACCATCAGGTGAAATGCTACTTACAGACCCTTAACCAACAGGTGTAATGCTACTTACAGGCCCTTAACCAACAGGTGTAATGCTACTTACAGGCCCTTAACCAACAGGTGTAATGCTACTTACAGGCCCTTAACCAACAGGTGTAATGCTACTTACAGGCCCTTAACCATCAGGTGAAATGCTACTTACAGACCCTTAACCATCAGGTGTAATGCTACTTACAGGGCCTTAACCAACAGGTGTAATGCTACTTACAGGCCCTTATCCATCAGGTGAAATGCTACTTACAGACCCTTAACCATCAGGTGTAATGCTACTTACAGGCCCTTAACCATCAGGTGTAATGCTACTTACTACAGGCCCTTAACCAACAGGTGTAATGCTACTTACAGACCCTTAACCAACAGGTGTAATGCTACTTACTACAGGCCCTTAACCAACAGGTGAAATGCTACTTACTACAGGCCCTTAACCAACAGGTGTAATGCTACTTACTACAGGCCCTTAACCAACAGGTGAAATGCTACTTACAGACCCTTAACCATCAGGTGAAATGCTACTTACAGACCCTTAACCATCAGGTGTAATGCTACTTACAGACCCTTAACCAACAGGTGAAATGTGTAGACCTCACAGTGAAATGCTGACTGACAGGCCCTTAACCATCAGGTGTAGACCTCACAGTGAAATGCTACTTACAGGTCCTTAACCATCAGGTGAAATGCTACTTACAGACCCTTAACCAACAGGTGTAATGCTACTTACAGGCCCTTAACCAACAGGTGTAATGCTACTTACAGGCCCTTAACCAACAGGTGTAATGCTACTTACAGGCCCTTAACCAACAGGTGTAATGCTACTTACAGGCCCTTAACCATCAGGTGAAATGCTACTTACAGACCCTTAACCATCAGGTGTAATGCTACTTACAGGCCCTTAACCAACAGGTGTAATGCTACTTACAGGCCCTTATCCATCAGGTGAAATGCTACTTACAGACCCTTAACCATCAGGTGTAATGCTACTTACAGGCCCTTAACCAACAGGTGTAATGCTACTTACAGGCCCTTAACCAACAGGTGAAATGCTACTTACAGACCCTTAACCATCAGGTGAAATGCTACTTACAGACCCTTAACCATCAGGTGAAATGCTACTTACAGGCCCTTAACCAACAGGTGTAATGCTACTTACAGGCCCTTAACCAACAGGTGTAGACATCACAGTGAAATGCTGACTGACCAGCCCTTAACCAACAGGTGTAGACCTCACAGTGAAATGTTGACCAGCCCTAAACCAACAGGTGTAGACCTCACAGTGAAATGCTGACTGACCAGCCCTTAACCAACAGGTGTAGACCTCACAGTGAAATGCTGACCAGCCCTTAACCAACAGGTGTAGACCTCACAGTGAAATGCTGACTGACCAGCCCTTAACCAACAGGTGTAGACCTCACAGTGAAATGCTGACCAGCCCTTAACCAACAGGTGTAGACCTCACAGTGAAATGCTGACTGACCAGCCCTTAACCAACAGGTGTAGACCTCACAGTGAAATGCTGACTGACCAGCCCTTAACCAACAGGTGTAGACCTCACAGTGAAATGCTGACCAGCCCTTAACCAACAGGTGTAGACATCACAGTGAAATGCTGACCAGCCCTTAACCAACAGGTGTAGACCTCACAGTGAAATGCTGACCGACCAGCCCTTAACCAACAGGTGTAGACCTCACAGTGAAATGCTGACCAGCCCTTAACCAACAGGTGTAGACATCACAGTGAAATGCTGACCAGCCCTTAACCAACAGGTGTAGACCTCACAGTGAAATGCTGACCGACCAGCCCTTAACCAGCAGGTGTAGACCTCACAGTGAAATGCTGACCGACCAGCCCTTAACCAACAGGTGTAGACCTCACAGTGAAATGCTGACCGACCAGCCCTTAACCAACAGGTGTAGACCTCACAGTGAAATGCTGACTGACCAGCCCTTAACCAACAGGTGTAGACCTCACAGTGAAATGCTGACCGACCAGCCCTTAACCAACAGGTGTAGCCCTCACAGTAAAATGCTGACCGACCAGCCCTTAACCAACAGGTGTAGCCCTCACAGTGAAATGCTTACTGACCAGCCCTTATCCAACAGGTGTAGACCTCACAGTGAAATGCTGACTGACCAGCCCTTAACCAACAGGTGTAGACCTCACAGTGAAATGCTGACCAGCCCTTATCCAACAGGTGTAGACCTCACAGTGAAATGCTGACCGACCAGCCCTTAACCAACAGGTGTAGACCTCACAGTGAAATGCTGACCAGCCCTTAACCAACAGGTGTAGACCTCACAGTGAAATGCTGACCAGCCCTTAACCAACAGGTGTAGACCTCACAGTGAAATGCTGACCGACCAGCCCTTAACCAACAAGTGTAGACCTCACAGTGAAATGCTGACCAGCCCTTAACCAACAGGTGTAGACATCACAGTGAAATGCTGACCAGCCCTTAACCAACAGGTGTAGACCTCACAGTGAAATGCTGACCAGCCCTTAACCAACAGGTGTAGACCTCACAGTGAAATGCTGACTGACCAGCCCTTAACCAACAGGTGTAGACCTCACAGTGAAATGCTGACCAGCCCTTAACCAACAAGTGTAGACCTCACAGTGAAATGCTGACTGACCAGCCCTTAACCAACAGGTGTAGACCTCACAGTGAAATGCTGA
>NC_088421.1:55033889-55096389 GCF_034236695.1 Oncorhynchus nerka | reverse complement strand
CTATCATACTCTTATATTCTACTCTATTATTCTCTATTCTCCATTATATTCTACTCTACTCTGTTATACTATATTCTCTATTATATTATACTCTACTCTATTATACTCTATACTCTACTCTATTATACTCTATTCTCTATTATATTCTACTCTACTCTATTATACTCTATACTCTATTTTATTCTACTCTATTTTACACTATTCTCTTATAGTCTACTCTGCTCTACTCTATTATATTCTACTCTACTCTATTATACTCTATAATCTACTCTACTATACTCTATGCTCTATTATATTCTACTCTATTATACTCAATTCTATTATTCTCTATTATATTCTACTCTATTATACTTTATTCTATTATATGCTATTATTTTATTATATTATACTCTATACTGTACTCTATTATACTCTATATTCTACTCTATTATACTCTACTCTATTTTATTCTTCTCTATTCTACTCTATATTCTACTCTACTCTGTTCCATTCTACTCTATCCTACTCTATTCTACTCTATTCCACTCTACTATATTCTACTCTATTTTATTCTTCTCTATTCTACTCTATATTCTACTTTACTATGTTCCATTCTACTCTATCCTTCTTTATTCTACTCTATATTATACTCTACTCTATTCCACTCTACTCTATTCTACTATATTCAACTCTATTATGTTCTACACTTTTCTACTCTATATTATATTATCCTCTATTCCACTCTGCTCTATTGTACTATACTCTACTCTATTCTACTCTATATTATACTTTACTCTATTCCACTCTACTCTATTCTACTATATTCTACTCTATTGTACTCTACTCTATTTTATTCTACTCTATTCTACTCTATATTATACTTTACTCAATTCCACTCTACTATATTCTACTCTATTCTACTCTATATTATACTTTACTCTATTCCACTCTACTCTATTCTACTCTATTCTACTCTATTGTACTCTACTCTATTTTATTCTACTTTATTCTACTCTATATTATACTTTACTCAATTCCACTCTACTCTATTCTACTATATTCTACTCTATTCTACTCTATATTATACTTTACTCTATTCCACTCTACTCTATTCTACTCTATTCTACTCTATTGTACTCTACTCTATTTTATTCTACTTTATTCTACTCTATATTATACTTTACTCAATTCCACTCTACTCTATTCTACTATATTCTACTCTATTCTACTCTATATTATACTTTACTCTATTCCACTCTACTCTATTCTACTCTATTCCACTCTATTCTACTCTATTTTATTCTACTCTATATTATACTTTACTCAATTTCACTCTACTCTATTCTACTATATTCTACTCTATTCTACTCTATATTATACTTTACTCAATTCCACTCTACTCTATTCTACTATATTCTACTCTATTCTACTCTATTCTACTCTATATTCTACTCTACTCTGTTCCACTCTACTCTATTTTATTATATTATTCTCGACTATATTGTATTCTACTTTATACTACTCTATATTATACTCTACTCTATTCCACTCTACTCTATTCTACTTTACTCTATTTCATTCTACTCTATTCTATTATACTATAATCTCTTCTACTCTATTCTGCTCTCTTCTATTCTTTTATATTCTACTCTATTCTACTAAATTCTATTCTATCGTACTCTCTTCTAATCTGTTCTCCTCTCCTCTCCTCTCCTCTCCTCTCCTCTCCTCTCCTCTCCTCTCCTCTCCTCTCCTCTCCTCTCCTCTCCTCTCCTCTCTCCTCTCCTCTCCTCTCCTCACCTCCAGATCATTGCGTACCAGCCCTATGGGAAGTCAGTGGACTGGTGGGCCTTTGGAGTTCTGCTGTATGAGATGCTGGCTGGACAGGTAGGTGTGTGTGTGTGTGTGTGTGCACATATGTTAACATTTACTGTGGATATTAACCAATCCCCTCCTCCCCCTGTCCTGTCCTGTCCTCCTCCCTCTGTCTTGTCCTCTCCTCCTCCCTCTGTCTTGTCCTCTCCTCCTCCCTCTGTCCTGTCCTCTCCTCCTCCCTCTGTCCTGTTCTCCCCTCCTCCCTCTGTCCTGTCCTCCCCTCCTCCCTCTGTCCTGTCCTCCCCTCCTCCCTCTGTCCTGTCCTCCCTCTGTCCTCCCCTCCTCCCTCTGTCCTCCCCTCTTCCCTCTGTCCTGTCCTCCCCTCCTCCCTCTGTCCTGTCCTCCCCTCTGTCCTGTCCTCCCCTCTTCCCTCTGTCCTAGCCTCCCTTTGACGGTGAGGACGAGGATGAGTTGTTCCAGTCCATCATGGAGCATCACGTCTCCTACCCCAAGTCTATGTCCAAGGAGGCTGTTGCCATCTGCAAAGGGGTGAGGGGGAAAACACACCTCCTAATAACTTAATTGATTGTTTGTCTTCCGTTTCACTGCCATTTGGAGAGAGAGAGAGGAGAGGAGGGGGGGAGAAAGGAGGAAAGAGAGGGGGAGGAGGTTGGGAGGGAGAGAGGGGAGGAAAGAGAGGGGGATGAGGTTGGGAGGGGGAGAGGGGAGGAAAGAGAGGGGGAGGAGGTTGGGAGGGAGAGAGGGGAGGAAAGAGAGGGGGAGGAGGTTGGGAGGGAGAGAGGGGAGGAAAGAGAGGGGGAGGTGGTTGGGAGGGAGAGAGGGGAGGAAAGAGAGGGGAGGAGGTTGGGAGGAGAGAGGGGAGGAAAGAGAGGGGGAGGAGGTTGGGAGGGAGAGAGAGAGGGGAGGAAAGAGAGGGGAGGAGGTTGGGAGGGAGAGAGGGGAGGAAAGAGAGGGGGAGGAGGTTGGGAGGGAGAGAGGGGAGGAAAGAGAGGGGGAGGTGGTTGGGAGGGAGAGAGAGGAGGAAAGAGAGGGGAGGAGGTTGGGGAGGGAGAGGAGAGGAAAGAGAGGGGGAGGAGGTTGGGGAGGGAGAGGAGAGGAGGAAATGAGGGGAGGAGGTTGGGGAGAGAGAGAGGGGAGTAATGTTGGGGAGGGAGGGAGAGAAGAGGAGGGGGAGGTTGGGGAGGGAGAGAGGGAGGAAATGAGGGGAGGAGGTTGGATAATGAAATGCAGTATGTCTCCTCTCCTCTGTCCTTCTGCAGTGTTCGTTCTGAAGAGGAGCTTTTCTCTGTCAGTCGTCCTTATACTCTGCTTATGCATCTTCTAAACACACACACACACACACACACACACACACACACACACACACACACACACACACACACACACAGCTCAGTTATCCAGCAAAGCAGAGTCCATCCCTCTCAATCAAACCTCAGTCTCGTCCTCGACCGTTACCCTTCAGTACCCACTTCCATCACACACACACACACACACACACACACACACACACACACACACACACACACACACACACACACACACACACACACACACACACACACACACACACACACACAGTCACAGGGGATTGAAGAGGATATAAAATAGAAGCCCTCATTCCATTGATAATCCAGTGGGGGCTCTCAGAACATAAAGGGAGGAAATGTCAGAGAGGTTTAGCGCCAGCCAGACGTGATGCTATCTTCCCTCTCTTCTCTCTCTCCTCTCCTCTCCTCTCCTCTCCTCTCTCCTCTCCACCCCTCTCCTCTCCCTCTCTCTCTCTCCTCTCCTCTCCTCTCCTCTCCTCTCCTCTCCCTCTCTCTTCTCCTCTCCTCTTCTCTCCTCCTCTCCCCTACCCTTCTACCACTCTCCTCCTCTCCCCTCCCCCTAAACTCCTCCCTCTCCCCTATCTCCCTCTCTCTCCCCTTATTTCCCTCCCCCTCCCTCTCTCTCTCCTCCTAGCTCCCTATCTCCTTCTCCCTCATCCTATCTCCCTCTCTCCCTCTAACTCCTATCTCACTCTCCCCCTAACTCCATCTATCCCTCCTATCTCCCTCTCTCCCCACTAACTCCCTCTAACTCCTATCTCACTCTCTCTCTCCCCCCTAACTCCCTCTATCCCTCCTATCTCCCTCTATCCCTCCTATATCAGTAAATTACAGAACACACACATCTGCCTGTCCATCTGGTTCTAATTAAAGTATTGTGTTATCTGTCCATCTGGTTCTATGTAAAGTACTGTGTTATCTGGTTCTATGTAAAGTACTGTGTTATCTGGTTCTATGTAAAGTACTGTGTTATCTGGTTCTATGTAAAGTACTGTGTTATCTGGTTCTATGTAAAGTACTGTGTTATCTGGTTCTATGTAAAGTACTGTGTTATCTGTCCATCTGGTTCTATGTAAAGTACTGTGTTATCTGGTTCTATGTAAAGTACTGTGTTATCTGGTTCTATGTAAAGTACTGTGTTATCTGTCCATCTGGTTCTATGTAAAGTACTGTGTTATCTGTCCATCTGGTTCTATGTAAAGTACTGTGTTATCTGTCCATCTGGTTCTATGTAAAGTACTGTGTTATCTGTCCATCTGGTTCTATGTAAAGTACTGTGTTATCTGGTTCTATTTAAAGTACTGTGTTATCTGTCCATCTGGTTCTATGTAAAGTACTGTGTTATCTGTCCATCTGGTTCTATGTAAAGTACTGTGTTATCCGGTTCTATGTAAAGTACTGTGTTATCTGGTTCTATGTAAAGTACTGTGTTATCTGTCCATCTGGTTCTATGTAAAGTATTGTGTTATCTGGTTCTATGTAAAGTACTGTGTTATCTGGTTCTATGTAAAGTACTGTGTTATCTGGTTCTATGTAAAGTACTGTGTTATCTGGTTCTATGTAAAGTATTGTGTTATCTGGTTCTATGTAAAGTACTGTGTTATCTGGTTCTATGTAAAGTATTGTGTTATCTGGTTCTATGTAAAGTACTGTGTTATCTGGTTCTATGTAAAGTACTGTGTTATCTGGTTCTATGTAAAGTACTGTGTTATCTGGTTCTATGTAAAGTACTGTGTTATCTGGTTCTATGTAAAGTATTGTGTTATCTGGTTCTATGTAAAGTACTGTGTTATCTGGTTCTATGTAAAGTACTGTGTTATCTGTCCATCTGGTTCTATGTAAAGTACTGTGTTATCTGTCCATCTGGTTCTATGTAAAGTACTGTGTTATCTGGTTCTATGTAAAGTACTGTGTTATCTGTCCATCTGGTTCTATGTAAAGTACAGTGTTATCTGGTTCTATGTAAGGTACTGTGTTATCTGTCCATCTGGTTCTATGTAAAGTACTGTGTTATCCGGTTCTATGTAAAGTACTGTGTTATCCGGTTCTATGTAAAGTACTGTGTATTCTCTCCATCTCTGTCCCCCCTAACTTCTAACCTCTAACTCCCCCCCTGTCTCTATGGAGCCTCTAACCCCCTCCCTTTCTCTATGGAGCCTCTAACCTCTAACCCCCTCCCTTTCTCTATGGAGCCTCTAAACCCCCTCCCTGTCCCTATGGAGCCTCTAACCCCCTCCCTGTCCCTATGGAGCCTCTAACCTCTAACCCCCCCCCCCTGTCTCTATGGAGCCTCTAACCTCTAACCCCTCCCTGTCTCTATGGAGCCTCTAACCTCTAATCCCCTCCCTGTCTCTATGGAGCCTCTAACCCCCTCCCTGTCCTTATGGAGCCTCTAACCTCTAACCCCTCCCTGTCTCTATGTAACCCCTCCCTGTCTCTATGGAGCCTCTAACCCCTCCCTGTCCCTCTGGAGCCTCTAACCCCCCCCTGTCTCTATGGAGCCTCTAACCTCTAACCCCCTCCCTGTCTCTATGTAACCCCCTCCCTGTCTCTATGGAGCCTCTAACCTCTAACCCCTCCCTGTCTCTATGTAACCCCTCCCTGTCTCTATGGAGCCTCTAACCCCCTCCCTGTCCCTCTGGAGCCTCTAACCCCTCCCTGTCTCTATGGAGCCTCTAACCTCTAACCCCTCCCTGTCTCTATGTAACCCCTCCCTGTCTCTATGGAGCCTCTAACCCCTCCCTGTCCATATGGAGTCTCTAACCCCTCCCTGTCCCTATGGAGCCTCTAACCTCTAACCTCCTCCCTGTCTCTATGGAACCTCTAACCCCCTCCCTGTCCCTATGGAGCCTCTAACCCCTCTCCCTGTCTCTATGGAGCCTCTAACCTCTAACCCCCTCCCTGTCTCTATGTAACCCCCTCCCTGTCTCTATGGAGCCTCTAACCTCTAACCCCTCCCTGTCTCTATGGAGCCTCTAACCCCCTCCCTGTCCCTATGGAGCCTCTAACCCCCTCCCTGTCTCTATGGAGCCTCTAACCTCTAACCCCTCCCTGTCTCTATGGAGCCTCTAACCTCTAACCCCTCCCTGTCTCTATGTAACCCCTCCCTGTCCCTATGGAGTCTCTAACCCCTCCCTGTCCCTATGGAGCCTCTAACCCCCTCCCTGTCTCTATGGAGCCTCTAACCTCCTCCCTGTCCATATGGAGTCTCTAACCCCTCCCTGTCTCTATGGAGCCTCTAACCTCTAACCCCTCCCTGTCCCTATGGAGCCTCTAACCTCTAACCCCTCCCTGTCCCTATGGAGCCTCTAACCCCCTCCCTGTCCCTATGGAGCCTCTAACCCCCTCCCTGTCCCTATGGAGCCTCTAACCCCCTCCCTGTCTCTATGGAACCTCTAACCTCCTCCCTGTCCCTATGGAGCCTCTAACCCCTCCCTGTCCCTATGGAGCCTCTAACCCCCTCCCTGTCCCTATGGAGCCTCTAACCCCCTCCCTGTCTCTATGGAGCCTCTAACCTCTAACCCCCTCCCTGTCTCTATGGAGCCTCTAACCTCTAACCCCCTCCCTGTCTCTATGTAACCCCCTCCCTGTCTCTATGGAGCCTCTAACCTCTAACCCCCTCCCTGTCTCTATGGAGCCTCTAACCTCTAACCCCCTCCCTGTCTCTATGTAACCCCTCCCTGTCCCTCTGGAGCCTCTAACCTCTAACCCCATCCCTGTCTCTATGGAGCCTCTAACCTCTAACCCCCCCCTGTCTCTATGGAACCCCTCCCTGTCTCTATGGAACCTCTAACCCCTCCCCTGTCTCTATGTAACCCCTCCCTGTCCCTATGGAGCCTCTAACCCCCTCCCTGTCCCTATGGAGCCTCTAACCCCCTCCCTGTCTCTATGGAACCTCTAACCCCTCCCTGTCTCTATGGAGCCTCTAACCTCTAACCCCCTCCCTGTCTCTATGGAGCCTCTAACCTCTAACCCCCTCCCTGCCTCTATGTAACCCCCTCCCTGTCCCTATGGAGTCTCTAACCCCTCCCTGTCCCTATGGAGCCTCTAACCCCCTCCCTGTCCCTATGGAGCCTCTAACCCCTCCCTGTCTCTATGGAGCCTCTAACCTCTAACCCCTCCCTGTCTCTATGGAGCCTCTAACCTCTAACCCCTTCCCTGTCTCTATGTAACCCCCTCCCTGTCTCTATGGAGCCTCTAACCTCTAACCCCCTCCCTGTCTCTATGTAACCCCCTCCCTGTCCCTCTGGAGCCTCTAACCTCTAACCCCCTCCCTGTCTCTATGGAGCCTCTAACCTCTAACCCCTCCCTGTCTCTATGTAACCCCTCCCTGTCTCTATGGAGCCTCTAAACTCTAACCCCTCCCTGTCTCTATGTAACCCCTCCCTGTCCCTATGGAGCCTCTAACCCCTCCCTGTCCCTATGGAGCCTCTAACCCCCTCCCTGTCTCTATGGAGCCTCTAACCTCTAACCCCTCCCTGTCTCTATGTAACCCCTCCCTGTCCCTATGGAGCCTCTAACCCCCTCCCTGTCCCTATGGAGACTCTAACCCCTCCCCTGTCTCTATGGAGCCTCTAACCCCTCCCTGTCTCTATGGAGCCTCTAACCCCCTCCCTGTCTCTATGGAGCCTCTAACCTCTACCCCCTCCCTGTCTCTATGTAACCCCCTCCCTGTCTCTATGGAGCCTCTAACCCCTCCCTGTCCATATGGAGACTCTAACCCCTCCCTGTCTCTATGGAGCCTCTAACCCCCTCCCTGTCCCTATGGAGCCTCTAACCCCTCCCTGTCTCTATGGAGCCTCTAACCCCCTCCCTGTCTCTATGGAGCCTCTAACCCCACCCTTTCTCTATGGAACCTCTAACCCCTCCCTGTCTCTATGGAGCCTCTAACCTCCTCCCTGTCCCTATGGAGCCTCTAACCTCTAACATCCTCCCTGTCTCTATGGAGCCTCTAACCTCTAACCCCCTCCCTGTCTCTATGGAGCCTCTAACATCTAACCCCTCCCTTTCTCTATGGAACCTCTAACCCCCTCCCTGTCTCTATGGAGCCTCTAACCTCTAACCTCCTCCCTGTTCCTAGTTGATGACCAAGCACCCTGGGAAGCGTCTCGGCTGTGGTCCGGAGGGGGAGCGAGACATCAGGGACCACGGGTTCTTCCGCTATATGGACTGGGACAAATTGGAGAACAAGGAAGTACAACCGCCATTCAAACCCAAAGCTGTGAGTCTCCCGCCCCCCCCTGTCTCTCTCTATGGAGCCTCTAACGATGATGATGGTGGTGATGGTGGTGGTGATGATGATGATGGTAATGATGGTGGTGATGATGATGGTGATGATGATGGTGATGATGGTGATGGTGGTGGTGATGATGATGATGGTGATGATGATGATGGTGATGGTGATGGTGATGGTGATGATGGTGGTGGTGATGGTGGTGATGATGATGATGGTGATGGTGATGATGGTGGTGGTGATGATGGTGATGTTGGTGATGATGGTGGTGATGATGATGGTGATGATGATGGTGATGGTGGTGGTGATGATGATGATGGTAATGATGGTGATGGTGATGATGATGATGGTGATGATGATGGTGATGGTGATGATGGTAGTGATGATGGTGGTGATGGTGATGATGGTGATGGTGGTGATGATGGTGGTGATGGTGGTGGTGATGGTGATGATGATGATGGTGGTGGTGATGATGGTGATGTTGGTGATGATGGTGATTGTGGTGATGGTGATGTTGGTGATGATGGTGATGATGGTGATGTTGGTGATGTTGATGATGATGGTGGTGGTGGTGAGGATGGTGATGATGATGGTGATGATGGTGATGGTGAGGATGGTGATGATGATGGTAGTGATGATGATGGTGATGGTGATGGTGAGGATGGTGATGATGATGGTAGTGATGATGGTGGTGATGGTGATGATGATGATGATGATGGTGGTGGTGGTGGTGGTGGTGATGATGATGATGATGATGGTGGTGGTGGTGGTGATGATGATGGTAGTGATGGTGATGGTGATGATGATGATGGTGATGATGATGGTGATGGTGATGATGGTAGTGATGATGGTGGTGATGGTGATGATGGTGATGGTGGTGATGGTTATTGCGAACGTATGAGTGAAAGGAATGTTCATGGAGAACTGCAGTTTACTGGTGTGACCAGCGTGTGTATCAGTTCCACCTTGTTGTTGTTGTTGTTGTTGTTGTTTACTGGTGTGACCAGCGTGTGTATCAGTTCCACCTTGTTGTTGTTGTTGTTGTTGTTTACTGGTGTGACCAGCGTGTGTATCAGTTCAACCTTGTTGTTGTTGTTGTTGTTGTTTACTGGTGTGACCAGCGTGTGTATCAGTTCCACCTTGTTGTTGTTGTTGTTGTTTACTGGTGAGACCAGCGTGTGTATCAGTTCCACCTTGTTGTTGTTGTTGTTGTTGTTGTTTACTGGTGTGACCAGCGTGTGTATCAGTTCCACCTTGTTGTTGTTGTTGTTGTTGTTGTTTACTGGTGAGACCAGCGTGTGTATCAGTTCCACCTTGTTGTTGTTGTTGTTTACTGGTGTGACCAGCGTGTGTATCAGTTCCACCTTGTTGTTGTTTACTGGTGTGACCAGCGTGTGTATCAGTACCACCTTGTTTGTTGTTTACTGGTATGACCAGCGTGTGTATCAGTTCCACCTTGTTGTTGTTGTTGTTGTTTACTGGTGTGACCAGCGTGTGTATCAGTTCCACCTTGTTGTTGTTTACTGGTGTGACCAGCGTGTGTATCAGTACCACCTTGTTGTTGTTTACTGGTGTGACCAGCGTGTGTATCAGTTCCACCTTGTTGTTGTTGTTGTTTACTGGTGTGACCAGCGTGTGTATCAGTTCCACCTTGTTGTTGTTTACTGATGTGACCAGCGTGTGTATCAGTTCCACCTTGTTGTTGTTGTTGTTTACTGGTGTGACCAGCGTGTGTATCAGTACCACCTTGTTGTTGTTGTTGTTTACTGGTGTGACCAGCGTGTGTATCAGTTCCACCTTGTTGTTGTTTACTGGTGACCAGCGTGTGTATCAGTTCCACCTTGTTGTTGTTGTTGTTTACTGGTGTGACCAGCGTGTGTATCAGTACCACCTTGTTGTTGTTTACTGGTGTGACCAGCGTGTGTATCAGTTCCACCTTGTTGTTGTTGTTGTTTACTGGTGTGACCAGCGTGTGTATCAGTTCCACCTTGTTGTTGTTTACTGGTGTGACCAGCGTGTGTATCAGTTCCACCTTGTTGTTGTTGTTGTTTACTGGTGTGACCAGCGTGTGTATCAGTACCACCTTGTTGTTGTTGTTGTTTACTGGTGTGACCAGCGTGTGTATCAGTTCCACCTTGTTGTTGTTTACTGGTGTGACCAGCGTGTGTATCAGTTCCACCTTGTTGTTGTTGTTGTTGTTTACTGGTGTGACCAGCGTGTGTATCAGTTCCACCTTGTTGTTGTTGACTGGTGTGACCAGCGTGTGTATCAGTTGTTGTTGTTGTTGTTGTTGTTGTTGTTGTTTACTGGTGTGACCAGCGTGTGTATCAGTTCCACCTTGTTGTTGTTTACTGGTGTGACCAGCGTGTGTATCAGTTCCACCTTGTTGTTGTTGTTGTTTACTGGTGTGACCAGCGTGTGTATCAGTTCCACCTTGTTGTTGTTGTTGTTGTTGTTTACTGGTGTGACCAGCGTGTGTATCAGTTCCACCTTGTTGTTGTTGTTGTTGTTGTTGTTTACTGGTGAGACCAGCGTGTGTATCAGTTCCACCTTGTTGTTGTTGTTCTTTACTGGTGTGACCAGCGTGTGTATCAGTTCCACCTTGTTGTTGTTGTTGTTGTTGTTGTTGTTTACTGGTGAGACCAGCGTGTGTATCAGTTCCACCTTGTTGTTGTTGTTGTTTACTGGTGTGACCAGCGTGTGTATCAGTTCCACCTTGTTGTTGTTTACTGGTGTGACCAGCGTGTGTATCAGTACCACCTTGTTTGTTGTTTACTGGTATGACCAGCGTGTGTATCAGTTCCACCTTGTTGTTGTTGTTGTTTACTGGTGTGACCAGCGTGTGTATCAGTTCCACGTTGTTGTTTACTGGTGTGACCAGCGTGTGTATCAGTACCACCTTGTTGTTGTTTACTGGTGTGACCAGCGTGTGTATCAGTTCCACCTTGTTGTTGTTGTTGTTTACTGGTGTGACCAGCGTGTGTATCAGTTCCACCTTGTTGTTGTTTACTGGTGTGCCCAGCGTGTGTATCAGTTCCACCTTGTTGTTGTTGTTGTTTACTGGTGTGACCAGCGTGTGTATCAGTACCACCTTGTTGTTGTTGTTGTTTACTGGTGTGACCAGCGTGTGTATCAGTTCCACCTTGTTGTTGTTTACTGGTGTGACCAGCGTGTGTATCAGTTCCACCTTGTTGTTGTTGTTGTTTACTGGTGTGACCAGCGTGTGTATCAGTACCACCTTGTTGTTGTTTACTGGTGTGACCAGCGTGTGTATCAGTTCCACCTTGTTGTTGTTGTTGTTTACTGGTGTGACCAGCGTGTGTATCAGTTCCACCTTGTTGTTGTTTACTGGTGTGACCAGCGTGTGTATCAGTTCCACCTTGTTGTTGTTGTTGTTTACTGGTGTGACCAGCGTGTGTATCAGTACCACCTTGTTGTTGTTGTTGTTTACTGGTGTGACCAGCGTGTGTATCAGTTCCACCTTGTTGTTGTTTACTGGTGTGACCAGCGTGTGTATCAGTTCCACCTTGTTGTTGTTGTTGTTGTTTACTGGTGTGACCAGCGTGTGTATCAGTTCCACCTTGTTGTTGTTGACTGGTGTGACCAGCGTGTGTATCAGTTGTTGTTGTTGTTGTTGTTGTTGTTGTTGTTTACTGGTGTGACCAGCGTGTGTATCAGTTCCACCTTGTTGTTGTTTACTGGTGTGACCAGCGTGTGTATCAGTTCCACCTTGTTGTTGTTGTTGTTTACTGGTGTGACCAGCGTGTGTATCAGTTCCACCTTGTTGTTGTTGTTTACTGGTGTGACCAGCGTGTGTATCAGTACCACCTTGTTGTTGTTGTTGTTGTTGACTGGTGTGACCAGCGTGTGTATCAGCTCCACCTTGTTGTTGTTGTTGTTGTTGTTTACTGGTGTGACCAGCGTGTGTATCAGTTCCACCTTGTTGTTGTTGTTTACTGGGGTGACCAGCGTGTGTATCAGTTCCACCTTGTTGTTGTTGTTTACTGGTGTGACCAGCGTGTGTATATCAGCTCCACCTTGTTGTTGTTGTTGTTGTTTACTGGTGTGACCAGTGTGTGTATCAGTTCCACCTTGTTGTTGTTGTTGTTGTTGTTGTTTATTGGTGTGACCAGTGTGTGTATCAGTTCCACCTTGTTGTTGTTTACTGGTGTGACCAGCGTGTGTATCAGTTCCACCTTGTTGTTGTTGTTGTTGTTTACTGGTGTGACCAGCGTGTGTATCAGTTCCACCTAGTTGTTGATGACTGGTGTGACCAGCGTGTGTATCAGCTCCACCTTGTTGTTGTTGTTGTTGTTGTTGTTGTTGTTGTTTACTGGTGTGACCAGCGTGTGTATCAGTTCCACCTTGTTGTTGTTGTTGTTGTTGTTTACTGGTGTGACCAGCGTGTGTATCAGTTCCACCTTGTTGTTGTTGTTGTTGTTGTTGTTGTTGTTGTTTACTGGTGTGACC
Source organism: Oncorhynchus nerka (assembly GCF_034236695.1). Lineage (NCBI taxonomy): Eukaryota > Metazoa > Chordata > Actinopteri > Salmoniformes > Salmonidae > Oncorhynchus > Oncorhynchus nerka. Next base: position 55,083,543 of record NC_088421.1, on the reverse strand, counting down.
AGCGTGTGTATCAGTTCCACCTTGTTGTTGTTGTTGTTGTTTACTGGTGTGACCAGTGTGTGTATCAGTTCCACCTTGTTGTTGTTTACTGGTGTGACCAGCTTGTGTATCAGTTCCACCTTGTTGTTGTTTACTGGTGTGACCAGCGTGTGTATCAGTTCCACCTTGTTGTTGTTGTTTACTGGTGTGACCAGCGTGTGTATCAGTTCCACCTTGTTGTTGTTGTTGTTGTTTACTGGTGTGACCAGCGTGTGTATCAGTTCCACCTTGTTGTTGTTGTTGTTTACTGGTGTGACCAGCGTGTGTATCAGTTCCACCTTGTTGTTGTTGTTTACTGGTGTGACCAGCGTGTGTATCAGTTCCACCTTGTTGTTGTTGTTGTTGTTGTTGTTGTTTACTGGTGTGACCAGCGTGTGTATCAGTTCCACCTTGTTGAGGTTGTTGTTGTTGATTACTGGTGTGACCAGCGTGTGTATCAATTCCACCTTGTTGTTGTTGTTGTTGTTTACTGGTGTGACCAGCGTGTGTATCAGTTCCACCTTGATGTTGTTGTTGTTTACTGGTGTGACCAGCGTGTGTATCAGTTCCACCTTGTTGTTGTTTACTGGTGTGACCAGCGTGTGTATCAGTTCCACCTTGTTGTTGTTTACTGGTGTGACCAGCGTGTGTATCAGTTCCACCTTGTTGTTGTTTACTGGTGTGACCAGCGTGTGTATCAGTTCCACCTTGTTGTTGTTGTTGTTGTTGTTGTTTACTGGTGTGACCAGCGTGTGTATCAGTTCCACCTTGTTGTTGTTTACTGGTGTGACCAGCGTGTGTATCAGTTCCACCTTGTTGTTGTTTACTGGTGTGACCAGCGTGTGTATCAGCTCCACCTTGTTGTTGTTGTTGTTTACTGGTGTGACCAGCGTGTGTATCAGTTCCACCTTGTTGTTGTTGTTGTTTACTGGTGTGACCAGCGTGTGTATCAGTTCCACCTTGTTGTTGTTGTTTACTGGTGTGACCAGCGTGTGTATCAGTTCCACCTTGTTGTTGTTGTTGTTGTTGTTTACTGGTGTGACCAGCGTGTGTATCAGTTCCACCTTGTTGTTGTTGTTGTTGTTGTTTACTGGTGTGACCAGCGTGTGTATCAGTTCCACCTTGTTGTTGTTTACTGGTGTGACCAGCGTGTGTATCAGTTCCACCTTGTTGTTGTTTACTGGTGTGACCAGCGTGTGTATCAGTTCCACCTTGTTGTTGTTTACTGGTGTGACCAGCGTGTGTATCAGTTCCACGTTGTTGTTGTTGTTGTTGTTTACTGGTGTGACCAGTGTGTGTATCAGTTCCACCTTGTTATTGTTGTTTACTGGTGTGACCAGCGTGTGTATCAGTTCCACCTTGTTGTTGTTTACTGGTGACCAGCGTGTGTATCAGTTCCACGTTGTTGTTGTTGTTGTTTACTGGTGTGACCAGTGTGTATCAGTTCCACCTTGTTGTTGTTGTTTACTGGTGTGACCAGCGTGTGTATCAGTTCCACCTTGTTGTTGTTTACTGGTGTGACCAGCGTGTGTATCAGTTCCACCTTGTTGTTGTTTACTGGTGTGACCAGCGTGTGTATCAGTTCCACGTTGTTGTTGTTGTTGTTGTTGTTTACTGGTGTGACCAGCGTGTGTATCAGCTCCACCTTGTTGTTGTTGTTGTTGTTGTTTACTGGTGTGGCCAGCGTGTGTATCAGTACCACCTTGTTGTTGTTGTTGTTTACTGGTGTGACCAGCGTGTGTATCAGTACCACCTTGTTGTTGTTGTTGTTTACTGGTGTGACCAGTGTGTGTATCAGTTCCACCTTGTTGTTGTTGTTGTTTACTGGTGTGACCAGCGTGTGTATCAGTACCACCTTGTTGTTGTTGTTGTTTACTGGTGTGACCAGTGTGTGTATCAGTTCCACCTTGTTGTTGTTGTTGTTTACTGGTGTGACCAGCGTGTGTATCAGTACCACGTTGTTGTTGTTGTTGTTTACTGGTGTGACCAGTGTGTGTATCAGTTCCACCTTGTTGTTGTTGTTGTTTACTGGTGTGACCAGCGTGTCTATCAGTTCCACCTTGTTGTTGTTGTTGTTGTTGTTTACTGGTGTGACCAGCGTGTGTATCAGCTCCACCTTGTTGTTGTTTACTGGTGTGGCCAGTGTGTGTATCAGCTCCACCTTGTTTTTCCATCAAAAGGTTGGAAGGCAGGATCTGTCAGAACAGAGCCTTAATGAGTCCAGTCCTTCTTCCCCCCTCTCTCTCTCTCTCTCTCTCTCGCTCTCTCTCTCTCTCTCTCCCTTTCTCTCCCTTTCTCTCTTTTTCTATCTCTCTTTCTCTCTCTCTCTCTCTCCATCTTTATCTCCTTCTCCCTTTCCCTCTCTCTCTCCCTCTGTTGTAGCTGTCAGAGACGTCAGACCTCCTGTTGTTTAGTTGTGCTACCTGCTGAGAGAGCGAAATAGACCGACAAAGAGAGGGATATTTTTAAACTTAGGAGTCCTATTGAGACCAAGGTATCTTTTACTAAAAGAAGCATCTTACAATTACTTAACAAACTACACTTAGGAAATACAGCAGGAACATAATGACACTTAGGAAATACAGCAGGAACATAATGACACTTAGGAAATACAGCAGGAACATAATGACACTTAGGAAATACAGCAGGAATATAATGACACTTAGGAAATACAGCAGGAACATAATGACTCCCAGGACATACAGCAGGAACAAAACTACACCCAGGAAATACAGCAGGAACAAAACTACACGTAGGAAATACAGCAGGAACAAAACTACACTTAGGAAATACAGCAGGAACATAATGACACTTAGGAAATACAGCAGGAACATAACTACACTTAGGAAATACAGCAGGAACATAATGACACCCAGGAAATACAGCAGGAACATAATGACACTTAGGAAATACAGCAGGAACAAAACTACACCCAGGAAATACAGCAGGAACAAAACTATAGCCAGGAAATACAGCAGGAACATAATGACACCCAGGAAATACAGCAGGAACATAATGACACCCAGGAAATACAGCAGGAACAAAACTACACCCAGGACATACAGCAGGAACATAATGATACTTAGGAAATACAGCAGGAACATAATGACACTTAGGAAACACAGCAGGAACATAATGACACCCAGGAAATATAGCAGGAACATAATGCCACTTAGGAAATACAGCAGGAACATAATGACACTTAGGAAATACAGCAGGAACATAATGACACTTAGGAAATACAGCAGGAACAAAATGACACTTAGGAAATACAGCAGGAACAAAATGACACTTAGGAAATACAGCAGGAACATAATGACACTTAGGAAATACAGCAGGAACATAATGACACTTAGGAAATACAGCAGGAACATAATGACTCCCAGGACATACAGCAGGAACAAAACTACACCCAGGAAATACAGCAGGAACAAAACTACACTTAGGAAATACAGCAGGAACAAAATTACACTTTGGAAATACAGCAGGAACAAAACTACACTTAGGAAATACAGCAGGAACATAATGACACTTAGGAAATACAGCAGGAACATAATGACACTTAGGAAACACAGCAGGAACATAATGACACTTAGGAAATACAGCAGGAACATAATGACACTTAGGAAATACAGCAGGAACAAAACTACACTTAGGAAATACAGCAGGAACATAATGACACCCAGGAAATACAGCAGGAACAAAACTACACTTAGGAAATACAGCAGGAACAAAACTACACTTAGGAAATACAGCAGGAACATAATGACACTTAGGAAATACAGCAGGAATATAATGACACTTAGGAAATACAGCAGGAACATAATGACTCCCAGGACATACAGCAGGAACAAAACTACACCCAGGAAATACAGCAGGAACAAAACTACACTTAGGAAATACAGCAGGAACATAATGACACTTAGGAAATACAGCAGGAACATAACTACACTTAGGAAATACAGCAGGAACATAATGACACCCAGGAAATACAGCAGGAACATAATGACACTTAGGAAATACAGCAGGAACAAAACTACACCCAGGAAATACAGCAGGAACAAAACTATAGCCAGGAAATACAGCAGGAACATAATGACACCCTGGAAATACAGCAGGAACATAATGACACCCAGGAAATACAGCAGGAACAAAACTACACCCAGGACATACAGCAGGAACAGAATGACACTTAGGAAATACAGCAGGAACATAATGACACTTAGGAAACACAGCAGGAACATAATGACACCCAGGAAATATAGCAGGAACATAATGACACTTAGGAAATACAGCAGGAACATAATGACACTTAGGAAATACAGCAGGAACATAATGACACTTAGGAAATACAGCAGGAACAAAATGACACTTAGGAAATACAGCAGGAACAAAATGACACTTAGGAAATACAGCAGGAACATAATGACACTTAGGAAATACAGCAGGAACATAATGACACTTAGGAAATACAGCAGGAACATAATGACTCCCAGGACATACAGCAGGAACAAAACTACACCTAGGAAATACAGCAGGAACAAAACTACACTTAGGAAATACAGCAGGAACAAAATTACACTTTGGAAATACAGCAGGAACAAAACTACACTTAGGAAATACAGCAGGAACTAAACTACACTTAGGAAATACAGCAGGAACATAATGACACCCAGGAAATACAGCAGGAACAAAACTACACCCAGGAAATGCAGCAGGAACATAATGACACCCAGGAAATACAGCAGGAACATAATGACACTTAGGAAATACAGCAGGAACATAATGACACCCAGGAAATACAGCAGGAACATAATGACACTTAGGAAATACAGCAGGAACATAATGACACCCAGGAAATACCGCAGGAACATAATGACACTTAGGAAATACAGCAGGAACATAATGACACCCAGGAAATAGAGCAGGAACAAAACTACACTTAGGAAATACAGCAGGAACATAATGACACCCAGGAAATACAGCAGGAACATAATGACACCCAGGAAATACAGCAGGAACAAAACTATAGCCAGGAAATACAGCAGGAACATAATGACACCCAGGAAATACAGCAGGAACATAATGACACCCAGGAAATACAGCAGGAACATAATGACACTTAGGAAATACAGCAGGAACAAAACTCCCCTCTCTTCCTCCCCCTCTATCTCTCTATCTTCCTGTCTCTCTCCCCATCTATCTCTCTATCTTCCCCTCTCTCTCTCCCTCCCCCTCTATCTCTTTATCTCCCTCTAATCCCTCTCTCTCTCTCTCTCTCTCCCTCCCCCTCTATCTCTCTCTCTCCCTCTAATCCCTCTCTCTCTCTGTCTCTGTCTCTCTCTCTCTCTGTCTCTCTCTCTCTCTCTCTCTCTCTGTCTCTCTCTCCCTCTAATCCCTCTCTCTCTCTGTCTCTGTCTCTCTCTCTCTCTGTCTCTCTCTCTCTCTCTCTCTCTCTGTCTCTCTCTCTCTGGAATGGTTCCCCCCTGTACAGCCTTTCCTCACTGCAGCATCGTGGGTAATCATGCATCATGGGTAATCATGCATCGTGTTTCTACCCCTTCTGTCGCCATAGGAACTGTGATGCTGATGGTAGTGGACAGGACGGTCTGTGAGGACAGAGAAAAGCTCTCGCCTCAATTCACACACACACAGACACACACAGACACACACAGACACACACACACAGACACACACACACACACACAGATATACACACACACACACACACACACACACACACACACACGCACGCACGTATCGAGGCCTGGTCAGGGTTCACCACTGAGTAAGGCCCGTTACCCACGAGGCCGAGCGGCAGCGCAGCAGGGTCAATGGTTGTGTGCCTGCCTGCCTGCCTTTTTGTGTGTGGCTGTGTGGCTGTGTGGCTGTGTGGCTGTGTGTGGCTGTGTGTGTGTGTGTGTGTGTGTGTGTGTGTGTGTGTGTGTGTGTGTGTGGCTGTGTGGCTGTGTGTGTGGCTGTGTGGCTGTGTGTGTGGCTGTGTGGCTGTGTGTGTGTGTGTGTGTGTGGCTGTGTGTGTGGCTGTGTGTGTGTGTGTGTGTGTGTGTGTGTGTGTGTGTGTGTGTGGCTGTGTGTGTGTGTGTGTGTGTGTGTGGCTGTGTGTGTGTGTGTGTGTGTGTGTGTGTGTGTGTGTGTGTGTGTGTGTGTGTGTGTGTGTGTGTGTGTGTGTGTGTGTGTGTGTGTGTGTGTGTGTGTGTGTGTGGAACGGCTTAAGTCCGTTCCATACGTAGTATTTCTACGGTCCAGCGGCGTCAGAATCAGGTGAACCACAACTAGAGTACAATCATGATGATGTCATGTTGAAAGCACACGGAAACACACACACACACACTACACACGCACGCACACACACACACACTACACACGCACGCACACACACACACACTACACACGCACGCACAGCCGGAGGCCGCACTGCTGTTAAAGGGATTTTCTGAGCAGAGTTTTTTTTTATACAGCTGTCCTATATTCTGCTGGGTCTTCGTGTGTGTGTGTGTGTGTGTGTGTGTGTGTGTGTGTGTGTGTGTGTGTGTGGATTCTACAGCAGCTTCCTGCTCCTCTGTTGTCTCTGATAACATGTTCCTCACAGTGTAAAACACACACACACACACACACACACACACACACACACACACACTTTTGAGTGTTGCTATGTATCATTACTGCCTTCTGTGGTGCCAGCATCATTTCACCATCCTTCCATCATCCATCCAGCCACCTCTCCTTACCTCCTTCCATCCACCTCTCCTTACCTCCATCCATCCACCTCTCCTTACCTCCTTCCATCCACATCTCCTTACCTCCTTCCATCCACCTCTCCTTACCTCCTTCCATCCACCTCTCCTTACCTCCATCCATCCACCTCTCCTTACCTCCATCCATCCACCTCTCCTTACCTCCATCCATCCACCTCTCCTTACCTCCATCCATCCACCTCTCCTTACCTCCATCCATCCACCTCTCCTTACCTCCATCCGTCCACCTCTCCTTACCTCCATCCGTCCACCTCTCCTTACCTCCATCCGTCCATCTCTCCTTACCTCCATCCGTCCACCTCTCCTTACCTCCATCCATCCACCTCTCCTTACCTCAATCCATCCATCCACCTCTCCTTACCTCCATCCATCCACCTCTCATCTCCTTACCTCCATCCAGCCACCTCTCCTTACCTCCTTCCATCCACCTCTCCTTACCTCCATCCATCCACCTCTCCTTACCTCCATCCATTCACCTCTCCTTACCTCCATCCATCCACCTCTCCTTACCTCCATCCATCCACCTCTCCTTACCTCCATCCATCCACCTCTCCTTACCTCCATCCATCCACCTCTCCTTACCTCCATCCATCCACCTCTCCTTACCTCCATCCATCCACCTCTCCTTACCTCCATCCATCCACCTCTCCTTTCCTCCATCCATCCATCCACCTCTCCTTACCTCCATCCATCCATCCACCTCTCCTTACCTCCATCCATCCACCTCTCCTTACCTCCATCCATCCACCTCTCCGTACCTCCATCCATCCATCCACCTCTCGTTACCTCCATCCATCCACCTCTCCTTACCTCCATCCATCCACCTCTCCTTACCTCCTTCCACCCACCTCTCCTTACCTCCATCCATCCACCTCTCCTTACCTCCATCCATCCACCTCTCCTTACCTCCATCCATCCACCTCTCCTTACCTCCTTCCACCCTTCTCTTCCTCTCATGGGTTCTGTCTCCTTTTTTTATTGGTTGATTGTCTGTTCTTGGATGCGTTTCAACTCGCCCCTCTCCACTCCTCTCCTCTCCTCCTCCTCTCCCCCTCTCCTCTCCTCCTCTCCCACCCCTCTCATCCTCTCCCACCCTCTCCTCCTCCTCTCCTCCTCCTCTCCCACCCCTCTCCTCTCATCCTCTCCCACCGGTCTTCTCTCCCCCTCTCCTCTCCCACCCCTCTCCTCTCCCCCTTCTCTCCCACCCCTCCTCTCCTCTCCTCCCCTCTTCCCTCCTCTCCCACCCCTCTCCTCCCTCTCTCCCTCTCCTCTCCTCCTCTCCCCTTCTCTCCCACCCCTCTCCTCCTCCTCTCCTCCCCTCTTCCCTCCTCTCCCACCCCTCTCCTCCCCTCTTTCCCTCTCCTCTCCTCCTCTCCCACCCTTCTCCTCTCCTCTCCCACCCCTCTCCTCTCCTCCTCTCCCACCCCTCTCCCTCGCCTCCTCTCCCACCCCTCTCCTCTCCTCCTCTCCCCTCCCTCCCTCTCCTCCTCTCCTCTCCTCTCCTCTCCTCTCCTCTCCCTCTCCTCTCCTCTCCTCTCCTCTTCTCTCCTCCTCTCTCCTCTCCTCCCCTCTCCCCTCCTCTCTCCTCCTCTCTCCCTCTCCTCTCCTCTCCTCTCTCCTCCTCTCTCCCTCTCCTCTCCTCTCCTCCTCTCTCCCTCTCCTCTCCTCTCCTCTCTCCCCCCACAGTGCGGGCGCGAGGCAGAGAACTTTGATCGTTTCTTCACCCGCCACCCCCCGTCCTGACCCCCAGACCAGGAGGTCATCATGAACCTGGACCAGGAAGAGTTCCAGGGTTCTCCTTCGTTAACCCAGAGTACCCCTCTGTTACTGAGGAGGAGGGTGCAGAGAGCTAGGACACACACACACACACTCCTTAACCAACACACACACACACACTCCTTAACCAACACACACACACACACTCCTTAACCAACACACACACACACTCCTTAACCAACACACACACACACTCCTTAACCAACACACACTCCTTAACCAACTCACACACACACTCCTTAACCAACACACACACACACACTCCTTAACGAACACACACACACACACACTCCTTAACCAACACACACACACACACACACACACTCCTTAACCAACACACACACACACACACACACACAGACACTCCTTAACCAACACACACGCGCACACTCACACACAAACACATTCATACAGATGTAGGGTCTTAATTTGATCACCCTGTGCCAGGGTTGCTAGACAGCACCTGAATATCCCTCTGTTACTGAGGAAGAGGAGGAGGACAGTCATACACATACACTTTACACACACACACACACACACACACACGTTGATACTCTCACTTCCTACCACTCTCTCCCCTCTCTCTCACACGGTACAACATCAAACCAGCATCTATATAACGCACACCGACTCTGTGTGTGTGTGTGTGTCAGAGGAGGCTGGTGTGAGGAGTTTATCTAGTTTAATTTGGTGTTTTAGGAATCATTTGATTTGGTTTAAATCTGATCTGGTGTGTTTCAGGAATCATTTGATTTGGTTTAAATCTGATCTGATGTGTTTTAGGAATCATTTGATTTGGTTTAAATCTGATCTGGTGTGTTTTAGGAATCATTTGATTTGGTTTAAATCTGATCTGGTGTGTTTTAGGAATCATTTGATTTGGTTTAAATCTGATCTGATGTGTTTTAGGAATCATTTGATTTGGTTTAAATCTGATCTGATGTGTTTTAGGAATCATTTGATTTGGTTTAAATCTGATCTGGTGTGTTTTAGGAATCATTTGATTTGGTTTAAATCTGATCTGATGTGTTTTAGGAATCATTTGATTTGGTTTAAATCTGATCTGATGTGTTTTAGGAATCATTTGATTTGGTTTAAATCTGATCTGATGTGTTTTAGGAATCATTTGATTTGGTTTAAATCTGATCTGATGTGTTTTAGGAATCATTTGATTTGGTTTAAATCTGATCTGATGTGTTTTAGGAATCATTTGATTTGGTTTAAATCTGATCTGATGTGTTTTAGGAATCATTTGATTTGGTTTAAATCTGATCTGATGTGTTTTAGGAATCATTTGATTTGGTTTAAATCTGATCTGGTGTGTTTTAGGAATCATTTGATTTGGTTTAAATCTGATCTGGTGTGTTTTAGGAATCATTTGATTTGGTTTAAATCTGATCTGGTGTGTTTTAGGAATCATTTGATTTGGTTTAAATCTGATCTGATGTGTTTTAGGAATCATTTGATTTGGTTTAAATCTGATCTGATGTGTTTTAGGAATCATTTGATTTGGTTTAAATCTGATCTGATGTGTTTTAGGAATCATTTGATTTGGTTTAAATCTGATCTGGTGTGTTTTAGGAATCATTTGATTTGGTTTAAATCTGATCTGATGTGTTTTAGGAATCATTCTCATGTTCTCTAGCCTATATTCCAGACCTCAGTGAATCTGTGTGATTGGTCAACTCTAGTCGTTACAACATTTCCATTAACTTTCTGGGGGAAAAAAACCCTTTGGAATTCTGGGAAAGTCTGCAACCCTAGTCAATTCTTCTTATGCATGAGATTATAATCCTTTAAAGTGAGACTGCATTTATAGGTAGTCAGATTCCAATAGGGGTGGTAGTTACCATAGGTACGATAGTTAGTTATTATTCCTATTTTGGTAGTTAAACTTGCTGAAGTTAGCTAGCGGTAGATAGCTGTAGTTAGCTAGCGGTAGTTAGCTGTAGTTAGCTAGCGGTAGTTAGCTAGCGGTAGTTAGCTGTAGTTAGCTAGCGGTAGTTAGTTAGCTGTAGTTAGTTAGCTGTAGTTAGTTAGCTGTAGTTAGCTAGCGGTAGTTAGCTGTAGTTAGCTAGCGGTAGTTAGCTAGCGGTAGTTAGCTGTAGTTAGATAGCGGTAGTAAGCGGAAGTTAGCTAGCGGTAGTTAGCTGTAGTTAGCTAGCGGTAGTTAACTGTAGTTAGCTAGTGGTAGTTAGCTAACGGTAGTTAGCTGGCGGTAGTTAGCTGTAGTTAGCTAGCAGTAGTTAACTGTAGTTAGCTGTAGTTAGCTGGCGGTAGTTAGCTGTAGTTAGTTAGCTGTAGTACGCTAGCGGTAGTTAGCTGTAGTTAGCTAGCGGTAGTTAGCTGTAGTTAGCTAGCGGGAGTTAGGGGTCGTTAGCTAGCGGTAGTTAGCTGTAGTTAGCTAGCGGTAGTTAGCTGTAGTTAGCTAGCGGTAGTTAGCTGTAGTTATCTGGCGGTAGTTAGCGGTAGTTAGTGGTAGTTAGCTAGCTGTAGTTAGCTAGTGGTAGTTAGCTGTAGTTAGCTAGCGGTAGTTATCTAGCGGTAGTTAGCGGTGGTTAGCTAGCGGTAGTTAGCTAGCTGTAGTTAGCTAGCGGTAGTTAGCTAGCTGTAGTTAGCTAGCGGTAGTTAGCTGTAGTTAGCTAGCGGTAGTTAGCTGTAGTTATCTAGCGGTAGTTAGCTGTAGTTAGCTAGCGGTAGTTAGCTGTAGTTAGCTAGCGGTAGTTAGCTGTAGTTAGCTAGCGGTAGTTAGCGGTGGTTAGCTAGCGGTAGTTAGCTAGCGTTTTTTTTATAGCATGATATGCCGTTGTATGTTTACAGGGGGTTATGTTTATATTGTCACATACCCCCGTCTTATAGCCACCGCTTGACTGTCTACAGGGGGCCGTTAGCTTCTCTTGTGCCGTGAAGGTCCGCATCGCAAACCTTGTTACCATGGCACCAGTATCCTCCAGCCCAAAATATAATCCAAGGTTCCCAGAGAGAGATAGAGAGACAGAGAGAGGGAGAGAGAGAGAGAGAGACACAGAGAGACACAGATAGACAGAGAGAGACAGAGACAGAGACAGAGAGAGAGAGACAGAGAGAGAGAGACAGAGAGACACAGATAGACAGAGATAGACACAGAGAGGGAGACAGAGAGAGAGAGAGAGACAGAGAGAGAGAGAGAGAGAGAGAGAGACAGAGAGAGAGAGAGACAGAGAGAGACAGAGAGAGACACAGAGAGGGAGAGAGAGACAGAGCAGGGTTGTCAGGGAGATACTTAGTCAGTTGTCATGGTTGTCATGGAGATAGAGTATGGAACCTCAGCTCTGAGGTTAGACTTTCACATGGAGGACAGGAGGATACCTAGTCAGTTGTCATGGAGATACCTAGTCAGTTGTCATGGAGATACGGTATGGAACCTCAGCTCTGAGGTTAGGCTTTCACACGGAGGACAGGAGGATACCTAGTCAGTTGTCATGGATATACCTAGTCAGTTGTCATGGAGATACGGTATGAAACCTCAGCTCTGAGGTTAGGCTTTCACACGGAGGACAGGAGGATACCTAGTCAGTTGTCATGGAGATACCTAGTCAGTTGTCATGGAGATACCTAGTCAGTTGTACAACTGAATGCATTCATCTGAAATATGTCTTCCGCATTTAACCAAAACCCCTTCTGAATCAGCTTTAGCGTCTCGGGGGGAACTTTGGTCTGCTTTCCCTGAAGCTGGAGAGCCCGAGTGGGGTTTTACAGAGCTAGCCAGACAGACTACTAAATAGGGTTGCAACATTTCACTTTGATAGAGGACAGGAGGTTATAGAGGACAGGAGGTTATAGAGGACAGGAGGTTATAGAGGACAGGAGGTTATAGAGGACAGGAGGTTATAGAGGACAGGAGGTTATAGAGGACAGGAGTTTAATAATGGGTCGTTATAGAGGACAGGAGGTTATAGAGGACAGGAGGTTTAGTAATGGGTAGTTATAGAGGACAGGAGGTTATAGAGGACAGGAGGTTTAGTAATGGGTAGTTATAGAGGACAGGAGGTTATAGAGGACAGGAGGTTTAGTAATGGGTAGTTATAGAGGACAGGAGGTTATAGAGGACAGGAGGTTATAGAGGACAGGAGGTGTAATAATGGGTAGTTATGGAGGACAGGAGGTTATAGAGGACAGGAGGTTATAGAGGACAGGAGGTGTAATAATGGGTAGTTATAGAGGACAGGAGGTTATAGAGGACAGGAGGTTATAGAGGACAGGAGGTGTAATAATGGGTAGTTATAGAGGACAGGAGGTTATAGAGGACAGGAGGTTATAGAGGACAGGAGGTGTAATAATGGGTAGTTATAGAGGACAGGAGGTTTATTAATGGGTAGTTATAGAGGACAGGAGGTTTAGTAATGGGCAGTTATAGAGGACAGGAGGTTTAGTAATGGGTAGTTATAGAGGACAGGAGGTTTAGTAATGGGTAGTTATGGAGGACAGGAGGTTTATTAATGGGTAGTTATAGAGGACAGGAGGTTTAGTAATGGGTAGTTATGGAGGACAGGAGGTTTATTAATGGGTAGTTATGGAGGACAGGAGGTTATAGAGGACAGGAGGTTATAGAGGACAGGAGGTTTAATAACGGGTAGTTATAGAGGACAGGAGGTTTAGTAATGGGTAGTTATAGAGGACAGGAGGTTTAGTAATGGGTAGTTATAGAGGACAGGAGGTTATAGAGGACAGGAGGTTTAGTAATGGGTAGTTATGAAGGACAGGAGGTTATAGAGGACAGGAGGTGTAATAATGGGTAGTTATAGAGGACAGGAGGTTTAGTAATGGGTAGTTATAGAGGACAGGAGGTTATAGAGGACAGGAGGTTATAGAGGACAGGAGGTTTAATAACGGGTAGTTATAGAGGACAGGAGGTTTAGTAATGGGTAGTTATAGAGGACAGGAGGTTTAGTAATGGGTAGTTATAGAGGACAGGAGGTTTAGTAATGGGTAGTTATGGAGGACAAGAGGTTATAGAGGACAGGAGGTTATAGAGGACAAGAGGTTTAGTAATGGGCAGTTATAGAGGACAGGAGGTTATAGAGGACAGGAGGTTTAGTAATGGGTAGTTATAGAGGACAGGAGGTTTAGTAATGGGCAGTTATAGAGGACAGGAGGTTATAGAGGACAGGAGGTTATAGAGGACAGGAGGTTATAGAGGACAGGAGGTTATAGAGGACAGGAGGTTATAGAGGACAGGAGGTTTAGTAATGGGTAGTTATAGAGGACAGGAGGTTATAGAGGACAGGAGGTTTAGTAATGGGTAGTTATAGAGGACAGGAGGTTTAGTAATGGGTAGTTATAGAGGACAGGAGGTTTAGTAACGGGTAGTTATAGAGGACAGGAGGTTTAGTAATGGGTAGTTATAGAGGACAGGAGGTTATAGAGGACAGGAGGTTATAGAGGACAGGAGGTTATAGAGGACAGGAGGTTTAATAATGGGTAGTTATAGAGGACAGGAGGTTTAGTAATGGGTAGTTATAGAGGACAGGAGGTTTAGTAATGGGTAGTTATAGAGGACAGGAGGTTTAGTAATGGGTAGTTATAGAGGACAGGAGGTTTAGTAATGGGTAGTTATAGAGGACAGGAGGTTATAGAGGACAGGAGGTGTAATAATGGGTAGTTATAGAGGACAGGAGGTTTAGTAATGGGTAGTTATAGAGGACAGGAGGTTTAGTAATGGGTAGTTATAGAGGACAGGAGGTTTAGTAACGGGTAGTTATAGAGGACAGGAGGTTTATTAATGGGTAGTTATAGAGGACAGGAGGTTTAGTAATGGGTAGTTATAGAGGACAGGAGGTTTAGTAATGGGTAGTTATAGAGGACAGGAGGTTTAGTAATGGGTAGTTATGGAGGACAGGAGGTTATAGAGGACAGAAGGTTATAGAGGACAGGAGGTTATAGAGGACAGGAGGTTTAGTAATGGGCAGTTATAGAGGACAGGAGGTTTAGTAATGGGTAGTTATAGAGGACAGGAGGTTATAGAGGACAGGAGGTTTAGTAATGGGTAGTTATAGAGGACAGGAGGTTATAGAGGACAGGAGGTTATAGAGGACAGGAGGTTATAGAGGACAGGAGGTTATAGAGGACAGGTGGTTTAGTAATGGGTAGTTATAGAGGACAGGAGGTTTAGTAATGGGTAGTTATAGAGGACAGGAGGTTTAGTAATGGGTAGTTATAGAGGACAGGAGGTTATAGAGGACAGGAGGTTATAGAGGACAGGAGGTTATAGAGGACAGGAGGTTATAGAGGACAGGAGGTTATAGAGGACAGGAGGTTTAATAATGGGTAGTTATAGAGGACAGGAGGTTATAGAGGACAGGAGGTTATAGAGGACAGGAGGTTATAGAGGACAGGAGGTTATAGAGGACAGGAGGTTATAGAGGACAGGAGGTTATAGAGGACAGGAGGTGTAATAATGGGTAGTTATAGAGGACAGGAGGTTATAGAGGACAGGAGGTTATAGAGGACAGGAGGTTATAGAGGACAGGAGGTTATAGAGGACAGGAGGTGTAATAATGGGTAGTTATAGAGGACAGGAGGTTATAGAGGACAGGAGGTTTAGTAATGGGTAGTTATAGAGGACAGGAGGTTTAGTAATGGGTAGTTATAGAGGACAGGAGGTTTAGTAATGGGTAGTTATAGAGGACAGGAGGTTTAGTAATGGGTAGTTATAGAGGACAGGAGGTTATAGAGGACAGGAGGTTATAGAGAACAGGAGGTTTAGTAATGGGTAGTTATAGAGGACAGGAGGTTATAGAGGACAGGAGGTTTAGTAATGGGTAGTTATGGAGGACAGGAGGTTATGGAGGACAGGAGGTTATAGAGGACAGGAGGTTATGGAGGACAGGAGGTTATAGAGGACAGGAGGTTATAGAGGACAAGAGGTTATAGAGGACAGGAGGTTATAGAGGACAGGAGGTTTAGTAATGGGTCGTTATAGAGGACAGGAGGTTATAGAGGACAGGAGGTTATAGAGGACAGGAGGTTTAATAATGGGTAGTTATAGAGGACAGGAGGTTATAGAGGACAGGAGGTTATAGAGGACAGGAGGTTATAGAGGACAGGAGGTTATAGAGGACAGGAGGTTATAGAGGACAGGAGGTTATAGAGGACAGGAGGTTATAGAGGACAAGAGGTTTAGTAATGGGTAGTTATAGAGGACAGGAGGTTATAGAGGACAGGAGGTTTAGTAATGGGTAGTTATAGAGGACAGGAGGTTATAGAGGACAGGAGGTTTAATAATGGGTAGTTATAGAGGACAGGAGGTTTAGTAATGGGTAGTTATAGAGGACAGGAGGTTTAGTAATGGGTAGTTATAGAGGACAGGAGGTTTAGTAATGGGTAGTTATAGAGGACAGGAGGTTTAGTAATGGGTAGTTATAGAGGACAGGAGGTTATAGAGGACAGGAGGTTTATTAATGGGTAGTTATAGAGGACAGGAGGTTTAGTAATGGGCAGTTATATAGGACAGGAGGTTTAGTAATGGGTAGTTATAGAGGACAGGAGGTTTAGTAATGGGTAGTTATAGAGGACAGGAGGTTTAGTAATGGGCAGTTATAGAGGACAGGAGGTTTAGTAATGGGTAGTTATAGAGGACAGGAGGTTTAGTAATGGGTAGTTATAGAGGACAAGAGGTTATAGAGGACAGGAGGTTATAGAGGACAGGAGGTTATAGAGGACAGGAGGTTATAGAGGACAGGAGGTTATAGAGGACAGGAGGTTATAGAGGACAGGAGGTTTAATAATGGGTAGTTATATAGGACAGGAGGTTATAGAGGACAGGAGGTTATAGAGGACAGGAGGTTATAGAGGACAGGAGGTTATAGAGGACAGGAGGTTATAGAGGACAGGAGGTTTAATAATGGGTAGTTATAGAGGACAGGAGGTTTAGTAATGGGTAGTTATAGAGGACAGGAGGTTATAGAGGACAGGAGGTTATAGAGGACAGGAGGTTTAGTAATGGGTAGTTATAGAGGACAGGAGGTTATAGAGGACAGGAGGTTATAGAGGACAGGAGGTTTAGTAATGGGTAGTTATAGAGGACAGGAGGTTTAGTAATGGGTAGTTATATAGGACATGAGGTTATAGAGGACAGGAGGTTATAGAGGACAGGAGGTTATAGAGGACAGGAGGTTTAGTAATGGGTAGTTATAGAGGACAGGAGGTTTAGTAATGGGTAGTTATAGAGGACAGGAGGTTATGGAGGACAGGAGGTTATTGAGGACAGGAGGTTTAGTAATGGGTAGTTATAGAGGACAGGAGGTTTAGTAATGGGTAGTTATATAGAGGACAGGAGGTTTAGTAATGGGTAGTTATAGAGGACAGGAGGTTTAGTAATGGGTAGTTATAGAGGACAGGAGGTTTAGTAATGGGTAGTTATAGAGGACAGGAGGTTTAGTAATGGGTAGTTATAGAGGACAGGAGGTTTAGTAATGGGCAGTAGTATATATATCCCTGTGTAGTTATAGAGGACAGGAGGTTTAGTAATGGGCAGTAGTATATATATCCCTGTGTAGTTATAGAGGACAGGAGGTTTAGTAATGAGCAGTAGTATATATATCCTTGTGTAGGAATAGAGGACAGGAGGTTTAGTAATGAGCAGTAGTATATATATCCTTGTGTAGTTATAGAGGACAGGAGGTTATGGAGGACAGGAGGTTTAGTAATGGGCAGTTATAGAGGACAGGAGGTTTAGTAATGGGCAGTTATAGAGGACAGGGGGTTTAGTAATGGGTAGTTATAGAGGACAGGAGGTTATAGAGGACAGGAGGTTTAGTAATGGGTAGTTATAGAGGACAGGAGGTTATAGAGGACAGGAGGTTTAGTAATGGGTAGTTATGGAGGACAGGAGGTTATGGAGGACAGGAGGTTATAGAGGACAGGAGGTTTAGTAATGGGTAGTTATGAAGGACAGGAGGTTATAGAGGACAGGAGGTTATAGAGGACAGGAGGTTTAGTAATGGGTAGTTATGGAGGACAGGAGGTGTAATAATGGGTAGTTATAGAGGACAGGAGGTTTAGTAATGGGTAGTTATGGAGGACAGGAGGTTATAGAGGACAGGAGGTTATAGAGGACAGGAGGTTATAGAGGACAGGAGGTTATAGAGGACAGGAGGTTATAGAGGACAGGAGGTTATAGAGGACAGGAGGTTATAGAGGACAGGAGGTTTAATAATGGGTAGTTATAGAGGACAGGAGGTTATAGAGGACAGGTGGTTTAGTAATGGGTAGTTATGGAGGACAGGAGGTTTAGTAATGGGTAGTTATGGAGGACAGGAGGTTTAGTAATGGGTAGTTATGGAGGACAGGAGGTTTAGTAATGGGTAGTTATGGAGGACAGGAGGTTATAGAGGACAGGAGGTTATAGAGGACAGGAGGTTATAGAGGACAGGAGGTTATAGAGGACAGGAGGTTATAGAGGACAGGAGGTTATAGAGGACAGGAGGTTATAGAGGACAGGAGGTTTAATAATGGGTAGTTATAGAGGACAGGAGGTTATAGAGGACAGGAGGTTTAGTAATGGGTAGTTATAGAGGGCAGGAGGTTTAGTAATGGGTAGTTATGGAGGACAGGTGGTTTAGTAATGGGTAGTTATGGAGGACAGGAGGTTTAGTAATGGGTAGTTATAGAGGGCAGAAGGTTTAGTAATGGGTAGTTATGGAGGACAGGTGGTTTAGTAATGGGTAGTTATGGAGGACAGGAGGTTTAGTAATGGGTAGTTATAGAGGACAGGAGGTTTAGTAATGGGTAGTTATGGAAGACAGGAGGTTTAGTAATGGGCAGTTATAGAGGACAGGAGGTTATAGAGGACAGGAGGTTTAGTAATGGGTAGTTATAGAGGACAGGAGGTTTAGTAATGGGTAGTTATAGAGGACAGGAGGTTATGGAGGACAGGAGGTTATTGAGGACAGGAGGTTTAGTAATGGGTAGTTATAGAGGACAGGAGGTTTAGTAATGGGTAGTTATATAGAGGACAGGATGTTTAGTAATGGGTAGTTATAGAGGACAGGAGGTTTAGTAATGGGTAGTTATGGAGGACAGGAGGTTTAGTAATGAGCAGTAGTATATATATCCTTGTGTAGTTATAGAGGACAGGAGGTTATGGAGGACAGGAGGTTTAGTAATGGGCAGTTATAGAGGACAGGAGGTTTAGTAATGGGCAGTTATAGAGGACAGGGGGTTTAGTAATGGGTAGTTATGGAGGACAGGAGGTTTAGTAATGGGCAGTTATAGAAGACAGGAGGTTTAGTAATGGGCAGTAGTATATATATCCTTGTGTAGGAATAGAGGACAGGAGGTTATAGAGGACAGGAGGTTTAGTAATGGGCAGTTATAGAGGACAGGAGGTTTAGTAATGGGCAGTAGTATATATATCCTTGTGTAGGAATAGAGGACAGGAGGTTTAGTAATGGGCAGTTATAGAGGACAGGAGGTTTATTAATGGGCAGTTATAGAGGACAGGAGGTTTAGTAATGGGCAGTAGTATATATATCCTTTCCGCCTAAACGTGCTGTGTAGGAATAGAGGACAGGAGGTTTAGTAATGGGCAGTTATAGAGGACAGGAGGTTTAGTAATGGGTAGTTATGGAGGACAGGAGGTTTAGTAATGGGTAGTTATAGAGGACAGGAGGTTTAGTAATGGGCAGTAGTATATATATATCCCTGTGTAGGAATAGAGGACAGGAGGTTTAGTAATGAGCAGTAGTATATATATCCTTTCTGCCTCAACGTGCTGTGTAGGAATAGAGGACAGGAGGTTTAGTAATGGGCAGTAGTATATATATCCTTGTGTAGGAATAGAGGACAGGAGGTTTAGTAATGGGCAGTAGTATATATATCCTTGTGTAGGAATAGAGGACAGGAGGTTTAGTAATGGGCAGTAGTATATATATCCTTGTGTAGGAATAGAGGACAGGAGGTTTAGTAATGGGCAGTAGTATATATATCCTTGTGTAGGAATAGAGGACAGGAGGTTTAGTAATGGGTAGTTATAGAGGACATTGGGTTTAGTAATGGGCAGTTATAGAGGACAGGAGGTTTAGTAATGGGCAGTTATAGAGGACAGGAGGTTTAGTAATGGGCAGTTATAGAGGACAGGAGGTTTAGTAATGGGCAGTTATAGAGGACAGGAGGTTTAGTAATGGGCAGTAGTATATATATATCCCTGTGTAGTTATAGAGGACAGGAGGTTTAGTAATGGGTAGTTATAGAGGACAGGAGGTTTAGTAATGGGCAGTAGTATATATATCCTTTCTGCCTAAACGTGCTGTGTAGGAATAGAGGACAGGAGGTTTAGTAATGGGCAGTAGTATATATATCCTTGTGTAGGAATAGAGGACAGGAGGTTTAGTAATGGGCAGTAGTATATTTATCCTTGTGTAGGAATAGAGGACAGGAGGTTTAGTAATGGGCAGTAGTATATATATCCTTGTGTAGGAATAGAGGACAGGAGGTTTAGTAATGGGCAGTAGTATATATATCCTTGTGTAGGAATAGAGGACAGGAGGTTTAGTAATGGGCAGTAGTATATATATCCTTGTGTAGGAATAGAGGACAGGAGGTTTAGTAATGGGCAGTAGTATATATATCCTTGTGTAGGAATAGAGGACAGGAGGTTTAGTAATGGGCAGTAGTATATATATCCTTGTGTAGGAATAGAGCAGGGCTTCGATGTATTCCTTTTTCTTTATTTGTTGTACGACAGCGTTAAATGTCTCTAACAACCAATATCTATATATCAAGCTATGGAAATATACATCTGTGTCAAATGTTAATTTACAGTATGTCCTGTGAAACCATGTGGTCAGTATTGTAAACCAGCATAGAGAGAGAGAGAGAGAGAGAGAGAGAGAGAGAGAGCAGATCTATGTGTTTTCATCGTAGACATAGAATCTCTAAAACGGGACCTAGAACCTCTAATCCGTGTGACAATTTGACTGGTAGACTCCATGATTTTACACTCCCGTAATGACTGCCAGTACACCCCATTATGACATCATTGACTGGAATGTGGAGGTGTGTTCTATGGATTCTATGTTCTACTTCGGTTGTATTTCTAGACTGCTGCTGCTGCTGATGATCTTTGTGTCTCTCTTGGACTCTGATTGAAGGAGAACCTTCCTTGCATGATCTGTTACTATGATTTAAACCAACTGTAGAATAATGAACTATTTATTAGCAGTTAAAACAGAGAGTTGGTCCAGTGTGTGTGCTTTTGTATAATATATCTCTAGAATAGTATGCAATACAACTGCTTTACATGTGCCACAGTATTTTACAGAAAAATATATATATATATTCAATAAAATCTAAAAAAAAATTACCTGACCTTTTCTTTTGGGGGGGGGGGGGGGGGTTGTTCTATGGAATGTTTGTGATTCTAGATTCTTTGTTTGTATTGTTCTATGGAATGTTTGTGATTCTAGATTCTTTGTTTGTATTGTCCTTTGGAATGTTTGTGATTCTAGATTCTTTGTTTGTATTGTCCTTTTGAATGTTTGTGATTCTAGATTCTTTGTTTGTATTGTTCTATGGAATGTTTGTGATTCTAGATTCTTTGTTTGTATTGTTCTATGGAATGTTTGTGATTCTAGATTCTTTGTTTGTATTGTCCTTTGGAATGTTTGTGATTCTAGATTCTTTGTTTGTATTGTTCTATGGAATGTTTGTGATTCTAGTTTCCTTGTTCGTTTTGTTCTATGGAATGTTTGTGCTTCTAGTGCCTCCATTTTGGTGTGTGTGTGTGTGTGTGTGTGTGTGTGTGTGTGTGTGTGTGTGTGTGTGATCCTTCTTGATCTAATAATGAAAGCTGATAGATTGATACGGTACTCACAACCAGGCTACTGCTAAAAGCCCAGATACACCAGCCAATAAACCCAGGGTCTGGGGAGAGGGGCCGTCTTGTCTTAGGGTGACAGCCAATCAACTCTCTTTATCAAATCAAATCAAATCAAATCACATTTATTTATATAGCCCTTCGTACATCAGCTGATATCTCAAAGTGCTGTACAGAAACCCAGCCTAAAACCCCAAACAGCAAACAATGCAGGTGTAAAAGCACGGTGGCTAGGAAAAACTCCCTAGAAAGGCCAAAACCTAGGAAGAAACCTAGAGAGGAACCAGGCTATGTGGGGTGGCCAGTCCTCTTCTGGCTGTGCCGGGTAGAGATTATAACAGAACATGACCAAGATGTTCAAATGTTCATAAATGACCAGCATGGTCGAATAATAATAAGGCAGAACAGTTGAAACTGGAGCAGCAGCACAGTCAGGTGGACTGGGGACAGCAAGGAGTCATCATGTCAGGTAGTCCTGGGGCACGGTCCTAGGGCTCAGGTCCTCCGAGAGAGAGAGAAAGAAAGAGAGAATTAGAGAGAGCATATGTGGGGTGGCCAGTCCTCTTCTGGCTGTGCCGGGTGGAGATTATAACAGAACGTGGCCAAGATGTTCAAATGTTCATAAATGACCAGCATGGTTGAATAATAGTAAGGCAGAACAGTTGAAACTGGAGCAGCAGCATGGCCAGGTGGACTGGGGACAGCAAGGAGTCATCATGTCAGGTAGTCCTGGGACATGGTCCTAGGGCCCAGGCCAGTTGAAACTGGAGCAGCAGCATGGCCAGGTGGACTGGGGACAGCAAGGAGTCATCATGTCAGGTAGTCCACCTGGTAGTCCTCTTTATGCAGATTTAACCCTTGCAAAGGCTTCTGGGCCGTGACCTACTGTATCCAAGTCCAAATGTTAACTTTCCTATTTCCATACCATGAAACTCATGTCATATATAGTGTCAACTTTTTTTTTTGATAACGAGGATTGATATCCTCGGGGGTCATTTGAAAATGTGCTTTAAAGAGTTTTAAAACACGAGCCATTATATGTCTTCCTTTCATCACAGTTCTCTGGTTCAAATTAAATTAATTCTGTGTGTTTAACATTCACAGCATCTGTTTAATAAAAGAACAATTATTTGAAACAACAAAGGAATTTTAGAGTTGAACTGTCCAGACCCACATCACCAGACCCACCAGTCCAGACCCACATCACCAGACCAGACCCACCAGTCCAGACCCACATCACCAGTCCCTCCCCACCAGTCCAGACCCACCAGTCCAGACCCACATCACCAGACCCACACCACCAGTCCAGACCCACATCACCAGTCCAGACCCACCAGTCCAGACCTACATCACCAGTCCCTCCCCACCAGTCCAGACCCACATCACCAGTCCAGACCCACCAGTCCACACCCACATCACCAGTCCAGACCCACCAGTCCAGACCCACATCACCAGTCCCTCCTCACCAGTCCAGACCCACATCACCAGTCCCTCCCCACCAGTACAGACCTACATCACCAGTCCCTCCCCACCAGTACAGACCCACATCACCAGTCCCTCCCCACCAGTCCAGACCCACATCACCAGTCCCTCCCCACCAGTCCAGACCCACATCACCAGTCCCTCCCCACCAGTCCAGACCTACATCACCAGTCCAGACCTACATCACCAGTCCCTCCCCACCAGTCCCTCCCCACCAGTCCAGTCCCTCCCCACCAGTACAGACCTACATCACCAGTCCTCCCCACCAGTCCAGACCCACATCACCAGTCCCTCCCCACCAGTCCAGACCCACATCACCAGTCCCTCCCCACCAGTCCAGACCCACATCACCAGTCCCCCCACCAGTCCAGACCCACATCACCAGTCCCTCCCCACCAGTCCAGACCTACATCACCAGTCCAGACCCACATCACCAGTCCCTCCCCACCAGTCCAGACCTACATCACCAGTCCAGACCCACATCACCAGTCCCTCCCCACCAGTCCAGACCCACATCACCAGTCCCTCCCCACCAGTACAGACCTACATCACCAGTCCCTCCCCACCAGTCCAGACCCACATCACCAGTCCAGACCTACATCACCAGTCCAGACCTACATCACCAGTCCCTCCCCACCAGTCCAGACCCACATCACCAGTCCCTCCCCACCAGTCCAGACCCACATCACCAGTCCCTCCCCACCAGTACAGACCTACATCACCAGTCCCTCCCCACCAGTCCAGACCCACATCACCAGTCCCTCCCCACCAGTCCAGACCCACATCACCAGTCCCTCCCCACCAGTCCAGACCCACATCACCAGTCCCTCCCCACCAGTCCAGACCTACATCACCAGTCCAGACCTACATCACCAGTCCAGACCCACCAGTCCAGACCCACATCACCAGTCCAGACCCACCAGTACAGACCCACATCACCAGTCCAGACCCACCAGTCCAGACCCACATCACCAGTCCAGACCCACCAGTCCAGACCCACATCACCAGTCCCTCCCCACCAGTACAGACCCACATCACCAGTCCCTCCCCACCAGTTCAGACCCACATCACCAGTCCCTCCCCACCAGTCCAGACCTACATCACCAGTCCCTCCCCACCAGTACAGACCCACATCACCAGTCCCTCCCCACCAGTCCAGACCCACATCACCAGTCCAGACCTACATCACCAGTCCCTCCCCACCAGTCCAGACCTACATCACCAGTCCCTCCCCACCAGCACAGACCCACATCACCAGTCCAGACCCACATCACAAGTCCAGACCCACCAGTCCACACCCACCAGTCCAGACCCACATCACCAGTCCCTCCCCACCAGTACAGACCCACATCACCAGTCCAGACCTACATCACCAGTCCCTCCCCACCAGTCCAGACCCACATCACCAGTCCCTCCCCACCAGTCCAGACCCACATCACCAGTCCCTCCCCACCAGTACAGACCCACATCACCAGTCCCTCCCCACCAGTACAGACCCACATCACCAGTCCCTCCCCACCAGTACAGACCCACATCACCAGTCCAGACCCACATCACAAGTCCAGACCCACATCACCAGTCCAGACCCACATCACCAGTCCAGACCCACATCACCAGTCCCTCCCCACCAGTCCAGACCCACATCACCAGTCCCTCCCCACCAGTCCAGACCCACATCACCAGTCCCTCCCCACCAGTCCAGACCCACATCACCAGTCCCTCCCCACCAGTCCAGACCCACCAGTCCAGACCCACATCACCAGACCCACACCACCAGTCCAGACCCACATCACCAGTCCAGACCCACCAGTCCATACCTACATCACCAGTCCCTCCCCACCAGTCCAGACCCACATCACCAGTCCAGACCCACCAGTCCACACCCACATCACCAGTCCAGACCCACCAGTCCAGACCCACATCCTTGTTGTCAAGAGACTGGACATTGGCAAGAAGAATGCTAGGGAGTGGTGCACGATGTGCCCGTGTCCGGAGTCTGACCAGAAGACCGCTACGTTTCCCTCTTTTTCGGAGTCGTTTCCTTGGGTCGCTGCATGCGATCCATTCCGTTGTCCTGTTTGTAAGGCAGAACACAGGATCCGCGTCGCGGAAAACATATTCTTGGTCGTACTGATGGTGAGTTGACGCTGATCTTATATTCAGTAGTTCTTCTCGACTGTATGTAATGAAACCTAAGATGACCTGGGGTACTAATGTAAGAAATAACACGTAAAAAAACAAAAAACTGCATAGTTTCCTAGGAACGCGAAGCGAGGCGGCCATCTCTGTCGGCGCCGGACACCAGTCCAGACCCACATCACCAGTACAGACCCACATCACGAGTCCAGACCCACATCACCAGTCCAGACCCACATCACCAGTCCAGACCCACATCACGAGTCCAGACCCACATCACCAGTCCCTCCCCACCAGTCCCTCCCCACCAGTACAGACCCACATCACCAGTCCCTCCCCACCAGTCCAGACCCACATCACCAGTCCCTCCCCACCAGTACAGACCCACATCACCAGTCCCTCCCCACCAGTACAGACCCACATCACCAGTCCCTCCCCACCAGTACAGACCCACATCACCAGTCCCTCCCCACCAGTCCAGACCCACATCACCAGTCCCTCCCCACCAGTCCAGACCCACATCACCAGTCCCTCCCCACCAGTACAGACCCACATCACCAGTCCCTCCCCACCAGTCCAGACCCACATCACCAGTCCAGACCCACCAGTACAGACCCACATCACCAGTTCAGACCCACATCACCAGTCCCTCCCCACCAGTACAGACAGACAGACCCCCTCCTGACTAGCCCATTACAACATCAACCATTCTAGCGGGTTCAGAACATTGTAGTTGTCATGCCGACACGGAACCCCCTTTATGAGTGGTCATATTAACATACAACTCCTGGGTGTGTTATTTACATCCTATACGGAAGTCCCGCCCCCCTCATAATTCACAAGATTTGATTGATAGTTTGATAGACGCCATCTTGTATAAACTATTGGAGGGAAATAAGCAGGAAAAGAGGGAATCTTACAACCAGATTTTCTGGAAAAACAGGGAATTTATTTAGAAAGTTCCAAGAATTTAGCAACCCTAGTGTTAGCAACTTGTGTTATTCTTTAATAACACAGACTCTAAATCAGCGGGAGAAAAATAGGTTTATTCAAGTAGGACAAATCATACCGGGAGGTAGATGGTCATTCTCCCCTGTCCTCAGTGATTCTCTCCTCAGTGATTCTCTCCTGAGTGATTCTCTCCTGTGATTCTCTCCTCTGTGATTCTCCCCTCATTGATTCTCTCCTCAGTGATTCTCTCCTGAGTGATTCTCTCCTGTGATTCTCTCCTGAGTGATTCTCTCCTCGGTGATTCTCTACTGAGTGATTCTCTCCTCGGTGATTCTCTCCTCGGTGATTCTCTCCTCAGTGATTCTCTCCTCAGTGATTCTCTCCTCAGTGTTTCTCTCCTCAGTGATTCTCTCCTCTGTGATTCTCTCCTCAGTGATTCTCTCCTCAGTGATTCTTTCCTCAGTGATTCTCTCCTCATTGATTCTCTCCTCAGTGATTCTCTCCTGAGTGATTCTCTCCTCAGTGATTCTCTACTGAGTGATTCTCTCCTCGGTGATTCTTTCCTCAGTGATTCTCTACTGAGTGATTCTCTCCTGAGTGATTCTCTCCTGAGTGATTCTCTCCTGTGATTCTCTCCTCTGTGATTCTCCCCTCATTGATTCTCTCCTCAGTGATTCTCTCCTGAGTGATTCTCTCCTCAGTGATTCTCTCCTGAGTGATTCTCTCCTCAGTGATTCTTTCCTCAGTGATTCTCTACTGAGTGATTCTCTCCTCAGTGATTCTCTCCTCGGTGATTCTCTCCTCGGTGATTCTCTCCTCGGTGATTCTCTCCTCTGTGATTCTCCCCTCAGTGATTCTCTCCTCAGGGATTCTCTCCTGTGATTCTCTCCTGTGATTCTCTCCTCAGTGATTCTCTCCTCAGTGATTCTCTCCTCAGTGATTCTCTCCTCTGTGATTCTCTCCTGTGATTCTCTCCTGTGATTCTCTCCTCAGTGATTCTCTCCTCAGTGATTCTCTCCTCAGGGATTCTCTCCTCAGGGATTCTTTCCTCAGTGATTCTCTCCTCAGTGATTCTCTCCTGAGTGATTCTCTCCTGAGTGATTCTCTCCTGAGTGATTCTCTCCTCTGTGATTCCCTCCTCTGTGATTCTCCCCTCAGTGATTCTCCCCTCAGTGATTCTCCCCTCAGTGATTCTCCCCTCAGTGATTCTCTCCTCAGTGATTCTCTCCTCAGTGATTCTCTCCTCTGTGATTCTCCCCTCAGTGATTCTCCCCTCAGTGATTCTCTCCTCAGTGATTCTCTCCTCTGTGATTCTCTCCTCAGTGATTCTCTCCTCAGTGATTCTCTCCTCAGTGATTCTCTCCTCAGTGATTCTCTCCTGAGTGATTCTCTCCTGAGTGATTCTCTCCTCTGTGATTCTCTCCTCAGTGATTCTCTCCTCTGTGATTCTCTCCTGTGATTCTCTCCTGTGATTCTCTCCTCGGTGATTCTCTCCTCTGTGATTCTCTCCTCTGATTCTCTCCTCTGTGATTCTCTCCTCTGTGATTCCCTCCTCTGTGATTCCCTCCTCTGATTCTCTCCTCAGTGATTCTCTCCTCTGTGATTCTCTCCTCTGTGATTCTCTCCTGTGATTCTCTCCTCAGTGATTCTCTCCTGAGTGATTCTCTCCTGAGTGATTCTCCCCTCAGTGATTCTCCCCTCAGTGATTCTCTCCTCAGTGATTCTCTCCTCTGTGATTCTCCCCTCAGTGATTCTCTCCTCTGTGATTCCCTCCTCTGTGATTCTCCCCTCAGTGATTCTCTCCTCAGTGATTCTCCCCTCAGTGATTCTCTCCTCAGTGATTCTCTCCTCTGTGATTCTCTCCTCTGTGATTCTCCCCTCTGTGATTCTCCCCTCAGTGATTCTCTCCTCAGTGATTCTCTCCTCAGTGATTCTCTCCTCAGTGATTCTCTCCTCAGTGATTCTCTCCTCAGTGATTCTCTCCTCTGTGATTCTCTCTCCACAGAACAAAGGAGCAGGATGTCGTTTTATAAACCCCGCCCTAGCCAGTGGTTGACCAATTAGAATCTCTTGCAATAGAACTAGCCAATGGCCAAAGAACAAGCATCCTATTTGAGAAGACATATTCCTCCCATGTCTCTGAACCGTTGATCATTAATACCCCATTAAAGAAAAACCATTGATCGTTAGTTACTCTATCGACTCTCGTACTCTGTCTCTGCGTTGTGTATTTATCTTTGACATATTCTTACACGAGCAGTGGCTTTGTGTGTGTGTGTGTGTGTGTGTGTGTAGAATACAGGCTGACTGCAGCTAGGAGAGGAGAGGAGAGGAGAGGAGAGGAGGGACCATGACCGCCTCTGCATATTTCATGGTCTGATAACTTATAGAACATAACATGGTCCTGGTGATAACTTATAGGTCATAACATGGTCCTGGTGATAACTTATAGAACATAACATGGTCCTGGTGATAACTTATAGGTCATAACATGGTCCTGGTGATAACTTATAGGTCATAACATGGTCCTGGTGATAACTTATAGGTCATAACATGGTCCTGGTGCAGGTCTGATAACTTATAGATCATAACATGGTCCTGGTGATAACTTATAGGTCATAACATGGTCCTGGTGATAACTTATAGGTCATAACATGGTCCTGGTGATAACTTATAGGTCATAACATGGTCCTGGTGCAGGTCTGATAACTTATAGGTCATAACATGGTCCTGGTGCAGGTCTGATAACTTATAGATCATAACATGGTCCTGGTGATAACTTATAGATCATAACATGGTCCTGGTGATAACTTATAGATCATAACATGGTCCTGGTGATAACTTATAGATCATAACATGGTCCTGGTGATAACTTATAGGTCATAACATGGTCCTGGTGATAACTTATAGGTCATAACATGGTCCTGGTGATAACTTATAGACCATAACATGGTCCTGGTGATAACTTATAGAACATAACATGGTCCTGGTGCAGGTCTGATAACTTATAGATCATAACATGGTCCTGGTGATAACTTATAGGTCATAACATGGTCCTGGTGATAACTTATAGGTCATAACATGGTCCTGGTGATAACTTATAGGTCATAACATGGTCCTGGTGATAACTTATAGACCATAACATGGTCCTGGTGATAACTTATAGAACATAACATGGTCCTGGTGCAGGTCTGATAACTTATAGATCATAACATGGTCCTGGTGATAACTTATAGACCATAACATGGTCCTGGTGATACCTTATAGAACATAACATGGTCCTGGTGATAACTAATAGAACATAACATGGTCCTGGTGAAGGTCTGATAACTTATAGAACATAACATGGTCCTGGTTATAACTTATAGAACATAACATGGTCCTGGTGATAACTTATGGACCATAACATGGTCCTGGTGATAACTTATAGATCATAACATGGTCCTGGTGATAACTTATAGAACATAACATGGTCCTGGTGATAACTTATAGATCATAACATGGTCCTGGTGATACCTTATAGAACATAACATGGTCCTGGTGAAGGTCTGATAACTTATAGATCATAACATGGTCCTGGTGATAACTTATAGAACATAACATGGTCCTGGTGATACCTTATAGAACATAACATGGTCCTGGTGATAACTTATAGATCATAACATGGTCCTGGTGATAACTTATAGAACATAACATGGTCCTGGTGATAACTTATAGAACATAACATGGTCCTGGTTATAACTTATAGAACATAACATGGTCCTGGTGATAACTTATGGACCATAACATGGTCCTGGTGATAACTTATAGATCATAACATGGTCCTGGTGATAACTTATAGAACATAACATGGTCCTGGTGATAACTTATAGAACATAACATGGTCCTGGTGATAACTTATAGATCATAACATGGTCCTGGTGATACCTTATAGATCATAACATGGTCATGGTCCTGGTGATAACTTATAGATCATAACATGGTCCTGGTGATAACTTATAGATCATAACATGGTCCTGCTGGTATCTTATAGATCATAACATGGTCCTGGTGGTAACTTATAGAACATAACATGGTCCTGGTGATAAATTATAGATCATAACATGGTCCTGGTGATATCTTATAGATCATAACATGGTCCTGGTGATATCTTATAGATCATAACATGGTCCTGGTGATATCTTATAGATCATAACATGGTCCTGGTGAAATCTTATAGATCATAACATGGTCCTGGTGATGACTTATAGATCATAACATGGTCCTGGTGATAACTTATATATCATAACATGGTCCTGGTCCTGGTGATAACTTATAGACCATAACATGGTCCTGGTGATAACTTATATATCATAACATGGTCCTGGTCCTGGTGATAACTTATAGACCATAACATGGTCCTGGTGGTATCTTATAGATCATAACATGGTCCTGGTGATAACTTATAGAACATAACATGGTCCTGGTGATAACTTATAGGTCATAACATGGTCCTGGTGATACCTTATAGAACATAACATGGTCCTGGTGATAACTTATAGATCATAACATGGTCCTGGTGATACCTTAGAGAACATAACATGGTCCTGGTGATACCTTATAGAACATAACATGGTCCTGGTGATATCTTATAGATCATAACATGGTCCTGGTGATGACTTATAGATCATAACATGGTCCTGGTGATAACTTATAGAAGATAACATGGTCCTGGTGATAACTTATAGAACATAACATGGTCCTGGTGATAACTAATAGAACATAACATGGTCCTGGTGCAGGTCTGATACCTTATAGATCATAACATGGTCCTGGTGATAACTTATAGAACATAACATGGTCCTGGTGATAACTTATAGATCATAACATGGTCCTGGTGATAACTTATAGACCATAACATGGTCCTGGTGATAACTTATAGATCATAACATGGTCCTGGTGCAGGATCACGATGGTCCTGGTGCAGGTCTGATAACTTATAGAACATAACATGGTCCTGGTGATAACTTATAGAACATAACATGGTCCTGGTGATACCTTATAGAACATAACATGGTCCTGGTGATACCTTATAGATCATAACATGGTCCTGGTGATATCTTATAGAACATAACATGGTCCTGGTGATACCTTATAGAACATAACATGGTCCTGGTGATACCTTATAGATCATAACATGGTCCTGGTGATATCTTATAGAACATAACATGGTCCTGGTGATATCTTATAGAACATAACATGGTCCTGGTGATACCTTATAGAACATAACATGGTCCTGGTGATACCTTATAGATCATAACATGGTCCTGGTGATACCTTATAGAACATAACATGGTCCTGGTGCAGGTCTGATACCTTATAGATCATAACATGGTCCTGGTGATAACTTATAGAACATAACATGGTCCTGGTGATAACTTATAGAACATAACATGGTCCTGGTGATACCTTATAGAACATAACATGGTCCTGGTGATACCTTATAGATCATAACATGGTCCTGGTGATATCTTATAGAACATAACATGGTCCTGGTGATACCTTATAGAACATAACATGGTCCTGGTGATACCTTATAGATCATAACATGGTCCTGGTGATATCTTATAGAACATAACATGGTCCTGGTGATATCTTATAGAACATAACATGGTCCTGGTGATACCTTATAGAACATAACATGGTCCTGGTGATATCTTATAGAACATAACATGGTCCTGGTGATACCTTATAGAACATAACATGGTCCTGGTGATACCTTATAGATCATAACATGGTCCTGGTGATATCTTATAGATCATAACATGGTCCTGGTGATAACTTATAGATCATAACATGGTCCTGGTGATAACTTATAGATCATAACATGGTCCTGGTGATAACTTATAGATCATAACATGGTCCTGGTGATAACTTATAGATCATAACATGGTCCTGGTGATAACTTATAGATCATAACATGGTCCTGGTGATACCTTATAGAACATAACATGGTCCTGGTGCAGGTCTGATACCTTATAGATCATAACATGGTCCTGGTGATAACTTATAGAACATAACATGGTCCTGGTGATAACTTATAGAACATAACATGGTCCTGGTGATAACTTATAGAACATAACATGGTCCTGGTGATACCTTATAGATCATAACATGGTCCTGGTGATAACTTATAGAACATAACATGGTCCTGGTGATACCTTATAGAACATAACATGGTCCTGGTGATACCTTATAGATCATAACATGGTCCTGGTGATATCTTATAGAACATAACATGGTCCTGGTGATATCTTATAGAACATAACATGGTCCTGGTGATACCTTATAGAACATAACATGGTCCTGGTGATACCTTATAGATCATAACATGGTCCTGGTGATAACTTATAGATCATAACATGGTCCTGGTGATAACTTATAGATCATAACATGGTCCTGGTGATAACTTATAGATCATAACATGGTCCTGGTGATAACTTATAGATCATAACATGGTCCTGGTGATGACTTATAGATCATAACATGGTCCTGGTGATAACTTATAGAAGATAACATGGTCCTGGTGATAACTTATAGAAGATAACATGGTCCTGGTGATAACTTATAGAACATAACATGGTCCTGGTGATAACTAATAGAACATAACATGGTCCTGGTGCAGGTCTGATACCTTATAGATCATAACATGGTCCTGGTGATAACTTATAGAACATAACATGGTCCTGGTGATAACTTATAGATCATAACATGGTCCTGGTGATAACTTATAGACCATAACATGGTCCTGGTGATAACTTATAGATCATAACATGGTCCTGGTGATATAACTTATAGAACATAACATGGTCCTGGTGATAACTTATAGAACATAACATGGTCCTGGTGATACCTTATAGAACATAACATGGTCCTGGTGATACCTTATAGATCATAACATGGTCCTGGTGATATCTTATAGAACATAACATGGTCCTGGTGATACCTTATAGAACATAACATGGTCCTGGTGATACCTTATAGATCATAACATGGTCCTGGTGATATCTTATAGATCATAACATGGTCCTGGTGATATCTTATAGAACATAACATGGTCCTGGTGATAACTTATAGAACATAACATGGTCCTGGTGATAACTTATAGATCATAACATGGTCCTGGTGATATCTTATAGATCATAACATGGTCCTGGTGATAACTTATAGATCATAACATGGTCCTGGTGATAACTTATAGATCATAACATGGTCCTGGTGATACCTTATAGAACATAACATGGTCCTGGTGCAGGTCTGATACCTTATAGATCATAACATGGTCCTGGTGATACCTTATAGAACATAACATGGTCCTGGTGATACCTTATAGATCATAACATGGTCCTGGTGATAACTTATAGATCATAACATGGTCCTGGTGATACATAGATCATAACATGGTCCTGGTGATATCTTATAGAACATAACATGGTCCTGGTGATAACTTATAGAACATAACATGGTCCTGGTGATACCTTATAGATCATAACATGGTCCTGGTGATATCTTATAGAACATAACATGGTCCTGGTGATATCTTATAGAACATAACATGGTCCTGGTGATACCTTATAGAACATAACATGGTCCTGGTGATACCTTATAGATCATAACATGGTCCTGGTGATAACTTATAGATCATAACATGGTCCTGGTGATAACTTATAGGTCATAACATGGTCCTGGTGATAACTTATAGAACATAACATGGTCCTGGTGATAACTTATAGAACATAACATGGTCCTGGTGATAACTTATAGATCATAACATGGTCCTGGTGATATCTTATAGAACATAACATGGTCCTGGTGATACCTTATAGAACATAACATGGTCCTGGTGATACCTTATAGATCATAACATGGTCCTGGTGATATCTTATAGAACATAACATGGTCCTGGTGATATCTTATAGAACATAACATGGTCCTGGTGATACCTTATAGATCATAACATGGTCCTGGTGATAACTTATAGACCATAACATGGTCCTGGTGATATCTTATAGAACATAACATGGTCCTGGTGATATCTTATAGAACATAACATGGTCCTGGTGATAACTTATAGATCATAACATGGTCCTGGTGATAACTTATAGATCATAACATGGTCCTGGTGCAGGTCTGATAACTTATAGAACATAACATGGTCCTGGTGATAACTTATAGATCATAACATGGTCCTGGTGATAACTTATAGAACATAACATGGTCCTGGTGATATCTTATAGATCATAACATGGTCCTGGTGATAACTTATAGATCATAACATGGTCCTGGTGATAACTTATAGACCATAACATGGTCCTGGTGATAACTTATAGATCATAACATGGTCCTGGTGATAACTCCGTAAATACACACACACACACACACACACACACACACACACACACACACACACACACACACACACACACACACACACAGTCATGCTCTCCACCACTGCTACTGTATCTCTTATAACGTGTGTGTGTCTGTGTGTGTGTCTGTGTGTGTGTGTGTGTGTGTGTGTGTGTGTGTGTGTGTGTGTGTGTGTGTGTGTGTGTGTGTGTGTGTGTGTGTGTGTGTGCGCGTTACAGTTGTGGGCTATAGCATTAGCAGTAGGAAAGAGCAGTGAGTCTTGGGGCTAATTAATTTTGAACATGGCAAATGAAAGCCAGTTGGTGCAGCACACACACACACACACACACACACACACACACATCTCTTATCAACCCAAAACAGGGCAGCGTTTGATTCTGCTGTTCGCTCTCCCTCTCTCTCTCTCGCTTCCCTCCTCTCATCTCCCTCTCCTCTCCTCTCCCTCTCCTCTCCTCTTTCCTCCTTCTCCTCCTCCGCTGACATCAGCTCGTCTCCCACTAATCCTCCCATTCCTGAAAAGCACACGGTCACAGAGGGTGGGAGGGTGGGAGGAGTGAGAGAGAGGGGGAAATTAACGAATCACAAACACATTTACGAATTAAAGCCGTTGTCTGTAGAATGCAGTGGAGTGAAGGGGAAGGTTTTCTAGTCTCTAACACTTTTCCATCTCAACCATGGACCCTTAGTCTCTCTCTCTTGCTCTCTTCCTCTCTCCCTCTCCCTCTCCCTTGCTCTCTCTTTCTCTCTCCCTCTCCCTCTCCCTCTTTCTATCTCTCTCCCTCTCCCTCTCCCTCTTTCTATCTCTCTTTCTCTCTCTATCTCTCTCCCTCTCCCTCTCTCTCTTTCTCTCTCTCTCTGTCTCTTTCTGAATCCCTCTTTCCCTATATTTCACCACTATGAGCTCTGCCTAACCTAGTGGGGCCAGTGGTCTGGCTAGGCCTCACTCAGACCAGGGACTCTAGTGGATGTCCTGCCCAGCTACCCGCACCAGAGATGGGGCTGGGGTGCAGGTCTGGTTAGGCCTCAGACCAGGGACTCTAGTGGATGTCCTGCCCAGCTACCAGGACCAGAGATGGGGCTGGGGTGCAGGTCTGGTTAGGCCTCAGACCAGGGACTCTAGTGGATGTTCTGCCCAGCTACCAGGACCAGAGATGGGGCTGGGGTGCAGGTCTGGTTAGGCCTCAGACCAGGGACTCTAGTGGATGTTCTGCCCAGCTACCAGGACCAGAGATGGTGCTGGGGTGCAGGTCTGGTTAGGCCTCAGACCAGGGACTCTAGTGGATGTTCTGCCCAGCTACCAGGACCAGAGATGGGGCTGGGGTGCAGGTCTGGTTAGGCCTCAGACCAGGGACTCTAGTGGATGTTCTGCCCAGCTACCAGGTCCAGAGATGGGGCTGGGGTGCAGGTCTGGTTAGGCCTCAGACCAGGGACTTTAGTGGATGTTCTGCCCAGCTACCAGGACCAGAGATGGTGCTGGGGTGCAGGTCTGGTTAGGCCTCAGACCAGGGACTCTAGTGGATGTTCTGCCCAGCTACCAGGACCAGAGATGGATCTCTATAACATGGGTGCAGGTCTGGTTAGGCCTCAGACCAGGGACTCTAGTGGATGTCCTGCCCAGCTACCAGGACCAGCGATGGGGCTGGGGTGCAGGTCTGGTTAGGCCTCAGACCAGGGACTCTAGTGGATGTTCTGCCCAGCTACCAGGACCAGAGATGGATCTGGGGTGCAGGTCTGGTTAGGCCTCAGACCAGGGACTCTAGTGGATGTTCTGCCCAGCTACCAGGACCAGAGATGGGGCTGGTGAACATCTTATGGGAGGATTAACAGAAGGTAGGAGAAGTTGTGTTCTTCTCGACGAAGCATCTCCTGTCCTCTCTCTGTTTCTACACCAGCACACATATCCTCTGTGGCTATAGTTTCAGTATGTCTGGTTCTCTATATATCTCTGTGTCTGGTTCTCTATATATCTCTGTGTCTGGTTCTCTATATATCTCTGTGTCTGGTTCTCTATATATCTCTGTGTCTGGTTCTCTATATATCTCTGTGTCTGGTTCTCTATATATCTCTGTGTCTGGTTCTCTATATATCTCTGTGTCTGGTTCTCTATATATCTCTGTGTCTGGTTCTCTATATATCTCTGTGTCTGGTTCTCTATATATCTCTGTGTAGTTTCTGCCTGAATCTATCTGGTTATCTCTACTCTACAGTATCTCTGTGTAGTTTCTGCCTGTATCGATCTGGTTATCTCTATTCTACAGTATCTCTGTGTAGTTTCTGCCTGTATCGATCTGGTTATCTCTATTCTACAGTATCTCTGTGTAGTTTCTGCCTGTAAATATCTGGTTATCTCTATTCTACAGTATCTCTGTGTAGTTTCTGTGTATCTATCTGGTTATCTGCCTACAGTATCTGCTGTGTCTGGTTATCTCTATTCTACAGTATCTCTGTGTAGTTTCTGCCTGTATCTATCTGGTTATCTCTATTCTACAGTATCTCTGTGTAGTTTCTGCCTGAATCTATCTGGTTATCTCTATTCTACAGTATCTCTGTGTCTATCTGGTTATCTGTGTTCTACAGTATCTCTGTATCTATCTGGTTATCTCTATTCTACAGTATCTCTGTGTAGTTTCTGCCTGTATCTATCTGGTTATCTCTATTCTACAGTATCTCTGTGTAGTTTCTGCCTGTATCTCTGTGTATCTGATCTATCTCTATTCTACAGTATCTGTGTAGTTTCTGCCTGTATCTATCTGGTTATCTCTATTCTACAGTATATCTGTGTCTATCTGGTTATCTGTGTTCTACAGTATCTCTGTTATAGTTTCTGCCTGAATCTATCTTATTCTACAGTTGGTCTGTGTGGTTTCTGGTCTACTCTATCTCTACTCTATCGTATCTCTCTCTTCAAATCCCTGTACTCTGTACACTCTCTCTGACTGTATCTCTCTTCTCCCTCCATCTCTCTCTCTCCCTCCATCTCTCTCTCTCTCCTCCCATCTCTCTCTCCCTCCATCTCTCTCTCCTTCCATCTCTCTCTCTCTCTCTCCTTCCATCTCTCTCTCTCTCCTCCATCTCTCTCTCTCCTCCCTCCATCCTCCCTCCATCTCATCTCTCTCTCTCCCCCTCCATCTCTCTCTCCTTCCATCTCTCTCTCTCTCTCCCTCCATTCCATCTCTCTCTCTCTTCCATCTCTCTCTCTCTCCCTCCATCCTCTCTCTCTCCCTCCATCTCTCTCTCCCTCCATCTCTCTCCCTCCAGCTCCTCTCCCTCCATCTCTCTCTCGCCCTCCCTCCATCTCTCTCTCTCCTTCCATCTCTCTCTCCTCCTTCCATCTCTCGCTCCCTCCATCTCTCTCTCCCTCCATCTCTCTCTCCATCCCCTCCATCTCTCTCTCTCGCTCCCTCCATCTCTCTCTCTCTCTCTCTCCATCTCTCTCTCTCCTCTCTCTCCTCCATCCATCTCTCTCTCCCTCCATCTCTCTCTCCATCTCCCTCCATCTCTCTCTCCCTCCATCTCTCTCTCCTCCATCTCCTCCATCTCTCTCCCTCCATCTCTCTCTCCTCCAGCTCTCTCTCCTCCCTCCATCTCTCTCCCTCCATCTCTCTCTCCCTCCATCTCTCTCCCCCTCTCCATCTCTCTCTCTCCTCCCTCCTCTCGCTCCTCCATCTCTCTCCTCTCCTCCATCTCTCTCCCCTCCTCCTCCATCTCTCTCCCTCCCTCCATCTCTCTCTCCCTCCATCTCTCCTCCCTCCATCTCTCTCTCTCCCTCCCTCCATCTCTCTCCCTCCATCCATCTCCCTCCCTCCATCTCTCTCCCTCTCCTCCCTCCATCTCTCTCTCCTCCTCCATCTCTCTCTCCCTCTCTCTCTCCATCTCTCTCTCCTCCATCTCCCTCCATCTCCTCCCTCCATCTCTCTCCCTCCCTCCCTCCATCTCTCTCCCTCCTCCCTCCATCTCTCTCCCTCCCTCCATCTCCTCCTCCCTCCATCTCTCTCTCTCCCTCCCTCCATCTCTCTCTCTCCTCCCTCCATCTCTCTCTCCCTCCATCTCTCGCTCCCTCCATCTCTCTCCCCTCCCTCCATCTCTCGCCTCCCTCCATCTCTCTCCCCTCCCTCCATCTCTCTCCTTCCCTCCATCTCTCTCTCTCCCTCCCTCCATCTCTCTCCCTCCCTCCATCTCTCTCTCCCTCCCTCCATCTCTCTCCCTCCATCTCTCTCTCAGGAACAGCCATCTCTCTCCCTCCCTCCATCTCTCTCTCTCCCTCCATTTCTCTCTCCCCTCCCTCCATCTCTCTCCCTCCATCTCTCTCTCTCCCTCCCTCTCTCCCCATCCCTCCATCTCTTCCCTCCCTCCCTCCATCCATCTCTCCCTCCTCCCTCCATCTCTCTCTACTCTCTCCCCATCCCTCCATCTCTCTCCTTCCCTCCATCTCCCTCCCCCCTCCCTCCCTCCCTCCCTCCCTCCCTCCCTCCATCTCTCTCTCCCCCCTCCCTCCATCTCTCCCTCTCTGTCTCTTTGTCTATCTTAGAGGATGCTCTAGTTCTCCCGCCCCCATGCCCCCTAGGCTCCTGGCACAGAGGACAGGAACAGCACAGCCCTCCCCTTTCTTTCTCTCCCTCCCCCTTGTCTCTCTATGGGTTATTATACAACTCCACTACACCATCCTGCTGTCTTCCACCACTGTCACCACAATGTCATGCACCATCAATGAACTATGTTTTAATATTGACAATACTCTCTTTTCTCTCCCTCATCCCTCCTCTCTCTCTCTCTTCCCTCCCCCTCCCCTCTCTCTACCCCATCCCTCCTCTCTCTCTCTCTTCCCTCCCCCTCCCCTCTCTCTACCCCCTACCTCCTCTCTTTCTCTTCCCTCCCCCTCCCTCCTCTCTCTCTACCGCATCCCCTCCTCTCTCTCTCTCTTCCCTCCCCCTACTCTTTCTCTCTCTTCCCTCCTCCCTCCTCTCTCTCTCCCCTCCCTCCTCTCTCATTCTCTCTCCCCTCCCTCCTCTCTCTCATTCTCTCATCCCTCCCCCCTCTCTCTCTCTCTCTTCCCTCCCCTCCTCTCTCTCTCCCCTCCCTCCTCTCTCTCTCTCCCCTCCCTCCTCTCTCTCTTCCCTCACCCTCCTCCCCCTCTCTCCTCCTCCTCTCTCTCTTCCCTCCTCCTCTCTCTCTCCCCCTCCCTCCTCTCTCTCTCTTCCTTCCCCCTTCTCTCTCTCTTCCCTCCCTCCCTCCTCTCTTCTCTCTCCCCTCCCTCCTCTCTCTCTCTTCCCTCCCCCTTCTCTCTCTCTTCCCTCCCTCCCTCCTCTCTTCTCTCTCTCCCCTCCTCCCCCTCTCTCCCCCCCTCCTCTCTCTCTTCCCTCCCCCTCCTCTCTCCCCTCCCTCCTCTCTCTCTTCCCTCCCTCCTCTCTCTCTCTCCCCTCCCCCTCCTCTCTCCCTCCCCGTCCTCTCTCTCTCCCCTCCCCCTCCTCTCTCTCTCCCCTCCCCCTCCTCTCTCTCTCTGTCCCCGTCCTTCTCTGGAACAGAAGAGTAACAAGGACACGTGTAACTTTGATAAAGAATTCACTAAGATGCCGGTGGATCTGACTCCTACAGATAAACTGTTTATAATGAACCTGGACCAAGACGAGTTTCTGGGATTCTCCTACAC
This sequence comes from Oncorhynchus nerka, assembly GCF_034236695.1. NCBI lineage: Eukaryota > Metazoa > Chordata > Actinopteri > Salmoniformes > Salmonidae > Oncorhynchus > Oncorhynchus nerka. The sequence goes on along the minus strand of NC_088421.1, from coordinate 55,043,492 downwards.
CAACCCTGAATACCCCTCTGATGAGGTGACTGGGGAGGAAGAGAAGGAGGAGGAAGGACAGAGCTAAGACACACACACACACCAACCCTGAATACCCCTCTGATGGGGTGACCGGGGAGGAAGAGGAGGAGGAGGAAGGACAGAGCTAAGACACACACACACACACCAACCCTGAATACCCCTTTGATGAGGTGACCGGGGAGGAAGAGGAGGAGGAGGAGGAAGGACAGAGCTAAGACACACACACACACCAACCCTGAATTCCTCTCTGATGAGGTGACTGGGGAGGAAGAGGAGGAAGGACAGACCTAAGACACACACACACCTGAACACACACACACACAATCACACATACAGTAACAGACACACACAAAAAGAGGAGGAGAAAGAGGAGGAGGGGAGGAGAGGAGGAGGAGGAGAGAAGAGGACGAGGAGGAGAAAGAGGAGAGGAGGAGAGATACGAGGGAGAGGAGGGGAGGAGGAGAGGACGGGAGAGGAGAAGAAAGAGGAGAGGACGAGACCTAGGAGAGAGGACGAGGGAGGGGAGGAGAGGATGAGGGGGGAGGAGGAGGAGGAGAGGAGGAGGAATATGAGGAGAAGGAGAAGGGGAGGAAGGACGAGGAGGAGGAGAGGAGGAGGACAAGGGGAGACGAGGAGAGGAGAGGGACGAGGATGAGAGGAGGAGAGGACGATGGGAGGAGGGGGAGGAGGAGGAGTAGGATGAGGGAAATTAGAGGGGAGAGGAGAGGAGGAGGAGGAGGAGGAGGAGGAGGAGGAGGAGGAGGAGGAGGGAGAAGAGGACGAGGAGGAGAGAGGGAGAGGAGGAGGAGGGACGAGGGAGAGGAGGGGAGGAGGAGGAGAGGACGAGGGACGAGGAGGAGAAAGAGGAGAGGACGAGGCGAGGAGAGGAGGAGAGGACGAGGGAGGGGAGGAGAGGATGAGGGGGAGGAGGAGGAGGAGGAGAGGAGGAGGAATATGAGGAGAAGGAGAAGGGGAGGAGAGGACGAGGAGGAGGACAAGGGGAGACAAGGAGGAGGAGAGGACGAGAATGAGAGGAGGAGAGGACGATGGGAGGAGGGGAGGAGGAGGAGTAGGATGAGGGAAATTAGAGGGGGAGAAGGAGAGGAGGAGGAGGAGGAGGAGAGAGGAAAATCAACTCTCCTTCCTTCCCTCCCTCCCGCTCTCTTCTCTTGTTTTCTGTCTAATCCCTCGTTCTGACGGCTTCTCTCCTGGAGTTTCGTTTGGTGTGATGTCCCAGGGTTGGTAATGCGGCAAGACACACACACACACACACACACACACACACACACACACACACACACACACACAACACACCCACTCAGTAAATGAGAAAGGGTTCTGACTCCCCCCCAGTGAGCAATTCCAGAAGCACAAACAGCAACAATACTTCCTTCCTCAGTTATTCATTAATTAATACATGTATTTATTCATTTAGTTAGTTAGTTATTTATGTATTTATTAATTCATTTAGTTAGTTATTTAGTTGTTTATTTATTTAGTTATGTATTTATTAATTTAGTTATTTAGTTATTTATTAATTTAGTTATGTATTTATTAATTCATTTAGTTAGTTATTTAGTTGTTTATTTATTTAGTTATGTATTTATTAATTTAGTTAGTTATTTAGTTATTTATTTAGTTATTTAGTTATTTAGTTATTTAGTTGTTTATTTATTTAGTTATGTATTTATTAATTTAGTTAGTTATTTAGTTATTTAGTTATTTATTTAGTTATTTAGTTATTTAGTTATTTAGTTATTTATTAATTTAGTTATTTATTAATTAATTTAGTTATTTATTTATTTAGTTAGTTAGTTATTTAGTTATTTAGTTATTTATTAATTAATTTAGTTATTTATTTATTTAGTTATTTATTAATTTAGTTATTTATTAATTAATTTAGTTATTTATTTAGTTATTTATTAATTAATTTAGTTATTTATTAATTAATTTAGTTATTTATTTAGTTATTTATTAATTAATTTAGTTATTTATTTAGTTATTTATTAATTAATTTAGTTATTTATTAATTAATTTAGTTATTTATTTAGTTATTTATTAATTAATTTAGTTATTTATTTAGTTAGTGTTCTATTAATTTAGTTATTTAGTTATTTATTTATGTATTTATTTATGTATTTATAAATTAATTTAGTTAGGTCTCGGGCAAGGTTACTTATCACACCATCATAATTCACTGGTCATGTTAATGTGTGTGTGTGTGTGTGTGTGTGTGTGTGTGTGTGTGTGTGTGTGTGTGTGTGTGTGTGTGTGTGTCGCTGGCTTACACTAATTAGCTCAAACTCAAAGGAATAATATGGGCCTACAGTCGTATGGCTTCAACGGGACATTACTGTAAAATCAGAGGAATTAATATGGGCCTACAGTCGTATGGCTTCTACAGGACATTACTGTAAAATCAGAGGAATAATATAAGCCTACAGTCGTATGGCTTCTACAGGACATTACTGTAAAATCAGAGGAATTAATATGGACCTACAGTCGTATGGCTTCAACAGGACATTACTGTAAAATCAGAGGAATTAATATGGGCCTACAGTCGTATGGCTTCAACAGGACATTACTGTAAAATCAGAGGAATTAATATCCTACAGTCGTATGGAACAGGACATTACTGTAAAATCAGAGGAATAATATAAGCCTACAGTCGTCTGACTTCTACAGGACATTACTGTAATATCAGAGGAATTAATATGGGCCTACAGTCGTATGGCTTCTACAGGACATTACTGTAAAATCAGAGGAATTAATATGGGCCTACAGTCGTAAAATCAGGACATTAATAAAATCAGAGGAATTAATATAACCCTACAGTTGTATGACTTCTACAGGACATTACTGTAAAATCAGAGGAATAATATAAGCCTACAGTCGTTCTCTTCTACAGGACATTACTGTAAAATCAGAGGAATTAATATGGACATTACTGGACATTAAAAATCAGAGGAAATTAATATGGGCCTACAGTCGTATGGCTTCAACAGGACATTACTGTAAAATCAGAGGAATTAATATACTGTAAAATCAGAGGCATTAATATGGGCCTACAGTCGTATGGCTTCAAATTACTGTAAAATCAGAGGAATTAATATGGGCCTACAGTCTGTATGGCTTCAACAGGACATTACTGTAAAATCAGAGGAATTAATATGGGCCTACAGTCGTATGGCTTCTACAGGACATTACTGTAAAATCAGAGGAATAATATGGGCCTACAGTCGTATGGCTTCAACAGGACATTACTGTAAAATCAGAGGAATTAATATGGACCTACAGTCGTATGGCTTCAACAGGACATTACTGTAAAATCAGAGGAATTAATATGGGCCTACAGTCGTATGGCTTCTACAGGACATTACTGTAAAATCAGAGGAATTAATATGGGCCTACAGTCGTATGGCTTCTACAGGACATTACTGTAAAATCAGAGGAATTAATATGGGCCTACAGTCGTATGGTCGGACATTACTGAAAATCAGAGGAATTCCTGCACAGGACATTACTGTAAAATCAGATGAATAATATAAGCCTACAGTCGTATGGCTTCAACGGGACATTACTGTAAAATCAGAGGAATTAATATGGGCCTACAGTCGTATGGCTTCTACAGGACATTACTGTAAAATCAGAGGCATTAATATGGGCCTACAGTCGTATGGCTTCAACGGGACATTACTGTAAAATCAGAGGAATTAATATGGGCCTACAGTCGTATGGCTTCTACAGGACATTACTGTATAATCAGAGGAATTAATATGGACCTACAGTCGTATGGCTTCAACAGGACATTACTGTAAAATCAGAGGAATAATATAAGCCTACAGTCGTATGGCTTCAACAGGACATTACTGTAAAATCAGATGAATAATATAAGCCTACAGTCGTATGGCTTCAACAGGACATTACTGTAAAATCAGAGGAATTAATATGGGCCTGCAGTCGTCTGACTTCTACAGGACATTACTGTAAAATCAGAGGAATAATATGGACCTACAGTCGTATGGCTTCAACAGGACATTACTGTAAAATCAGAGGAATAATATAAGGGCCTACAGTCGTATGGCTTCAACAGGACATTACTGTAAAATCAGAGGAATTAAAAATATGGGCCTACAGTCGTATGGCTTCAAAGGACATTACTGTAAAATCAGAGGAATTAATATGGGCCTACAGTCGTATGGCTTCTACAGGACATTACTGTAAAATCAGAGGAATTAATATGGGCCTAATCGTATGGCTTCATTACTGTAAAATCAGAGCCTGCAGTCGTATGGCTTCAAAAGGACATTACTGTAAAATCAGAGGAATTAATATGGGCCTACAGTCGTATGGCTTCAACAGGACATTACTGTAAAATCAGAGGAATTAATATGGGCCTACAGTCGTATGGCTTCAAAAGGACATTACTGTAAAATCAGAGGAATTAATATGGGCCTACAGTCGTATGGCTTCTACAGGACATTACTGTTTATATATATATGTATATGTATATAATGCAAATTAATTACTTAAAAATCATACAATGTGATTTTCTGGATTTTTGTTTTAGATTCTGTCTCTCACAGTTGAAGTGTACCTATGATTAAAATGACAGACCTCTACATGCTTTGTAAGTGGGAAAACCTGCAAAATCGGCAGTGTATCAAATACTTGTTCTCCCCACTGTGTATATCTATATACATATATATATATACGGTACCAGTCAAAAGTTTGGCCACACCTACTCATTCAAGGGTTTTTCTTTATTTTTACTGTTTTCTCTCTATATATCTCTGGAACTCCTTCCAGACTGTTGGAAAAATCATTCCAGGTGAAGCTGGTTGAGAGAATGTCAAGAGTGTGCAACAGTTGTTATCAAAAAAGCTACTTTGAAGAATCTAAAATACATGATTTTATTTGTTTAACACTTTTTTTGTTGTTGTTGGTTACTACATGATTCCATATGTGTTGTTTTTGCTTCAAACTGTTAAAAATAATTTAATGAGGAGGTGTGGCCAAACTGTTTAATGAGGAGGTGTGGCCAAACTGTTTAATGAGGAGGTGTGGCCAAACTGTTTAATGAGGAGGTGTGGCCAAACTGTTTAATGAGGAGGTGTGGCCAAACTGCTTAATGAGGAGGTGTGGCCAAACTGTTTAATGAGGAGGTGTGGTCAAACTGTTTAATGAGGAGGTGTGGCCAAACTGTTTAATGAGGAGGTGTGGTCAAACTGTTTAATGAGGAGGTGTGGCCAAACTGTTTAATGAGGAGGTGTGGCCAAACTGTTGACTGGTCCTGTATGTGGATATACACAGTGACTAACACAATATAAACTAGTCTTATATATTAAGTAGTTATTTATGTAGTATAACAGTGACTAACAGTATATTAACTAGTCTTATATATTAAATAGTTATTTATGTAGTATAACAGTGACTAACACAATATAAACTAGCCGTATATATTAAATAGTTATTTATGTAGTATAACAGTGACTAACACAATATAAACTAGCCGTATATATTAAATAGTTATTTCAGTCGGATGGCAGAGCTGTGTAATAGGAGACATTTAAAGGTGATTTCCCCTTATATCCGACATGTGCAGCATTTACTATGAAGGCGGGTGGGACATTACCTTTAACAGGGGCTGAGCTGACAGGGGACTGTGGGATTGAATCCCAGCCATCACTGCATTACAACAACCAACTAACAGCCTTGTGTGTGTGTGTGTGTGTGTGTGTGTGTGTGTGTGTGTGTGTGTGTGTGTGTGTGTGTGTGTGTGTGTGTGTGTGTGTTTTAAATATATGTTCTATGAAGGGTATAGGTCCAGTTGTCTTGTGGTTTCTCTGCTCTAGGCTAAACACATAGGATGTGTATATAGTTAATCAGACCATAGTAACATAGGACTACTGTATTCTGTGGTGTAGAGCATCGCTGTGATACTACGCTTCTATATGGGTTCACCAGATATAGGGTTCATCAGATATAGGGTTCACCAGATATAGGGTTCACCAGATATAGGGTTCACCAGATATAGGGTTCATCAGATATAGGGTTCACCAGATATAGGGTTCACCAGATATAGGGTTCATCAGATATAGGGTTCATCAGATATAGGGTTCACCAGATATAGGGTTCACCAGATATAGGTTTCACCAGATATAGGGTTCACCAGATATAGGGTTCACCAGATATAGGGTTCACCAGATATAGGGTTCACCAGATATAGGGTTCACCAGATATAGGGTTCATCAGATATAGGGTTCATCAGATATAGGGTTCACCAGATATAGGGTTCATCAGATATAGGGTTCACCAGATATAGGGTTCACCAGATATAGGGTTCACCAGATATAGGGTTCATCAGATATAGGGTTCATCAGATATAGGGTTCACCAGATATAAGGTTCACCAGATATAGGTTTCACCAGATATTCACCAGATATAGGGTTCACCAGATATAGGGTTCAGATATAGGGTTCACCAGATATAGGTTTCACCAGATATAAGGTTCACCAGATATAGGGTTCACCAGATATAGGGTTCATCAGATATAGGGTTCATCAGATATAGGGTTCACCAGATATAGGGTTCACCAGATATAGGGTTCACCAGATATAGGTTTCACCAGATATAGGGTTCACCAGATATAGGGTTCACCAGATATAGGTTTCACCAGATATAGGTTTCACCAGATATAGGGTTCATCAGATATAGGGTTCATCAGATATAGGGTTCACCAGATATAGGGTTCACCAGATATAGGTTTCACCAGATATAGGGTTCATCAGATATAGGGTTCATCAGATATAGGGTTCACCAGATATAGGGTTCATCAGATATAGGGTTCATCAGATATAGGGTTCACCAGATATAGGGTTCACCAGATATAGGGTTCATCAGAGCGTAGTGATGTTGTGTTGATGCTATCATGTACATCTAAATAAATATGCATTAGGTTAGCAGTAAGATAAGCAATGCTTTAAATGTATTATCTATCAATAGGAATCAAAGGTGTGTTTAGTTATTGACTACGATGTTACATTGTACATCTGATTGTAATTCTAGAACTGATTCTAATTATAGAATACATTCTCATTCTAAATATGATTGTAATTCTAGAACTGATTCTAACTCTGGACCTGATTCTAATTATAGAACTGATTCTAATTATAGAATACATTCTCATTCTAAATCTAATTGTAATTCTAGAACTGATTCTAATTATAGAATACATTCTCATTCTAAATCTGATTGTAATTCTAGAACTGATTCTAATTATAGAATACATTCTCATTCTAAATCTGATTGTAATTCTAGAACTGATTCTAATTCTAGAACTGATTCTAATTCTACATCTATACTGAGCAGAAATATATACGCAACATGCAACAATTTCAATGATTTTACTGAGTTACAGTTCATATGAGGAAATCAGTCAATTGAAATAAAATCATAAGGCCTTAATCTATGGATTTCTCATGACTGGGCAGGGGCACAGCCTTGGGTGGGCTTGGGAGGGCATAGGCCCACCCACTGGGGAGCCAGGACCAGCCAATCAGAATGAGTTTTTCCCCACAAAAGGGCTTCATTACAGACAAGAAATACTCCTCAGTTTCATCAGCTGTCCGGGGAGCTGGACTCAGACGATCCCGCAGGGGAAGAAGCCGGATGTGGAGGTCCTGGGCTGACGTTGTTACACGTGGTCTGTGGATGTGGAGGACCTGAGCTGGCATGGTTACACGTGGTCTGCGGTTGTGAGGCCGGTTGGACATATGCTGCCTAATTCTCTAAAACAACGTTGGAGCCGCCTTATGGTAAAGTAATGAGCATTAAATTCTCTGGCAGCAGCTCTGTCGGACATTCCTGACGTCGGCCATTTTGCACGCTCCCTAAAACCATGAGACTTTTATTGTCCCCCAGCACAAGGTGCACCTGTGTAACGATCATGCTGTTTAATCAGCTTGTTGATATGCCACACCTGTCAGGTGGATGGATTATCTTGGCGAAGGAGAAGATGCTCACTGACAGGGCCGTAAACAAAAAATGTTTGCAAATATGTTTTATCTTGTGTGTTTGGACATTTGGGGGATTTTGGGGGGGGCTGGATTTTTTATTTCAGCTCATGAAGAATGGGACCAACACTTTACATATTGTGTTTATATTTCTGTTCATTGTATATAAATATGCATTTGTATAAAGGTCGACTCAGCAATTTAACACCATAATTCTAAGTCGACAACAAGTTACCCCCACTTTAAATGACGAGTGTATTGCTGAGTCTATCTTTAATGATAAGATACGTTATTTGATTGAATGTTATTGACTAAATGTAGTTTACCTAAAGCTTACGATATTGTGTTGCTTCGTTTTTTTTTTCATGCAGTTTCATTTGTAAATATATATTGTTGTTTTTTTTTACGATTTAGATGAGTGATTTAACGTCTTCCCATGTAAATGTTGTGTTTTATATTTAAATATTAAAGATACGTAATTTAAATGATTATAAATGATTACGAATTTGATTATAAATTATTATGAATTTGATATTAAATATTATGAATTTGATATTAAATATTATGAATTTGATTATAAATGAATATGAATTTGATATTAAATATTATGAATTTGATATTAAATATTATGAATTTGATATTAAATATTATGAATTTGATATTAAATATTATGAATTTGATTATAAATGAATATGAATTTGATTATAAATGAATATGAATTTGATTATAAATGATTATGAATTTGATTATAAATGATTATGAATTTGATTATAAATGAATATGAATTTAACTGAGGCAGTATATTTCCTGACTGTAGGGGGGGGGATTGATAGGTTTAGGTCACATTGCCATGAAAAGTCCCAAGTCGAAGTATTTTTCAGGATTCCACTTATTGGACATCCCTGATTCATCCAACCAGGTCTCACAGTCTCATGTCAGAATTAGACGTTTTTTTTTTTTTCATGTTTCACAAGAGTCAAAATTTCGAAGTTGTTCCAAATGTCAAATTTCAAAGTGTTTTAAGGTTAAGTTTAGGTATTAACCCAGAATTTTTAAGATTAGACATTAAATCTGAATTTTTAAGGTTAAGTTTAGACATTAACTCTGAATTTTTAAGTTTAAGGTTAGACATTAACTCTGAATTTTTAACGTTAGGGTTAAGTTCAGACATTAACTCTGGTTAAGGTTAAGGGTTAATGTTTGGACAAGGCATAAAATATGATGTGGCTTGATGTGGCTGTCTGACCAAGGGGATTAGGGACCATTAGAAATTAAACATCCTGGTTCAATGAAACCAGGCACCTGGCTTTGGAGACTAGCTAATGACTAGAGACTAGCTAATGAAAAACACAGGTAGGAGGGTCTAGAGACTAGCTAATGAAAAACACACAGGTAGAAGGGTCTAGAGACTAGCTAATGAGGAACACACAGGTAGGAGGGTCTAGAGACTAGCTAATGAAGAACACACAGGTAGGAGGGTCTAGAGACTAGCTAATGAGGAACACACAGGTAGGAGGGTCTAAAGACTAGCTAATGAAGAACACAGGTAGGAGGGTCTAGAGACTAG
>NC_088421.1:55011389-55028889 GCF_034236695.1 Oncorhynchus nerka | reverse complement strand
TATATATCAGTAAATCTAGTCTATATATCAGTAATCCTAGCCCCTATATCAGTAATCCTAGCCCCTATATCTGTAATCCTAGCCTCTATATCAGTAATCATAGCCCCTATATCAGTAATCCTAACCCCTATATCAGTAATCCTAGTCCCTATTTCAGTAATCCTAGCCCCTATATCAGTAATCCTAGCCCCTACATCAGTAAACCCCTATATCAATAAACCTAGTCTATATATCAGTAAATCTAGTCTATATATCAGTAAATCTAGTCTATATATCAGTAATCCTAGCCCCTATATCAGTAATCCTAGCCCCTATATCTGTAATCCTAGCCTCTATATCTGTAATCCTAGCCTCTATATCAGTAATCATAGCCCCTATATCAGTAATCCTAGCCTCTATATCAGTAATCATAGCCCCTACATCAGTAATCCTAGTCCCTATATCAGTAATCCTAGCCCCTATATCAGTAATCCTAGCCCCTATATCAGTAATCCTAACCCCTATATCAGTAATCTTAGCCGCTATATCAGTAATCCTAGCCCCTATATCAGTAATCCTAGTCCCTATATCATTAAACCCCTATATCAGTAATCCTAGCCCCTATATCAGTAATCTTAGCCGCTATATCAGTAATCCTAGCCCCTATATCAGTAATCCTAGCCCCTATATCAGTAATCCTAGCCTCTATATCAGTAATCATAGCCCCTATATCAGTAATCCTAGCCCCTATATCAGTAATCCTAGTCGCTATATCAGTAATCCTAGCCCCTATATCAGTAATCCTAGTCCCTATATCAGTAATCCTAGCCTCTATATCAGTAATCATAGCCCCTACATCAGTAATCCTAGTCGCTATATCAGTAATCCTAGCCCCTACATCAGTAATCCTAGTCCCTATATCAGTAATCCTAGTCCCTATATCAGTAATCCTAACCCCTATATCAGTAATCCTAGTCCCTATTTCAGTAATCCTAGCCCCTATATCAGTAATCCTAGCCCCTACATCAGTAAACCCCTATATCAATAAACCTAGTCTATATATCAGTAAATCTAGTCTATATATCAGTAAATCTAGTTATTATATCAGTAATCCTAGCCCCTATATCAGTAATCCTAGCCCCTATATCTGTAATCCTAGCCTCTATATCAGTAATCATAGCCCCTATATCAGTAATCCTAACCCCTATATCAGTAATCCTAGTCCCTATTTCAGTAATCCTAGCCCCTATATCAGTAATCCTAGCCCCTACATCAGTAAACCCCTATATCAATAAACCTAGTCTATATATCAGTAAATCTAGTCTATATATCAGTAAATCTAGTCTATATATCAGTAATCCTAGCCCCTATATCAGTAATCCTAGCCCCTATATCTGTAATCCTAGCCTCTATATCAGTAATCATAGCCCCTATATCAGTAATCCTAGCCTCTATATCAGTAATCATAGCCCCTACATCAGTAATCCTAGTCGCTATATCAGTAATCCTAGCCCCTATATCAGTAATCCTAGCCCCTATATCTGTAATCCTAGCCTCTATATCAGTAATCATAGCCCCTATATCAGTAATCCTAGCCTCTATATCAGTAATCATAGCCCCTACATCAGTAATCCTAGTCCCTATATCAGTAATCCTAGCCCCTATATCAGTAATCCTAGCCCCTATATCAGTAATCCTAACCCCTATATCAGTAATCTTAGCCGCTGTATCAGTAATCCTAGCCCCTATATCAGTAATCCTAGTCCCTATATCATTAAACCCCTATATCAGTAATCCTAGCCCCTATATCAGTAATCTTAGCCGCTATATCAGTAATCCTAGCCCCTATATCAGTAATCCTAGCCCCTATATCAGTAATCCTAGCCTCTATATCAGTAATCATAGCCCTATATATCAGGAATCCTAGCCCTATATCAGTAATCCTGGTCCCTATATCAGTAATCCTAGCCCCTATATCAGTAATCCTAGTCCCTATATCAGTAATCCTAGCCTCTATATCAGTAATCATGGCCCCTATATCAGTAATCCTAGTCCCTATATCAGTAATCCTAGCCCCTACATCAGTAATCCTAGTCCCTATATCAGTAATCCTAGTCCCTATATCAGTAATCCTAACCCCTATATCAGTAATCCTAGTCCCTATTTCAGTAATCCTAGCCCCTATATCAGTAATCCTAGCCCCTACATCAGTAAACCCCTATATCAATAAACCTAGTCTATATATCAGTAAATCTAGTCTATATATCAGTAAATCTAGTCTATATATCAGTAATCCTAGCCCCTATATCAGTAATCCTAGCCCCTATATCTGTAATCCTAGCCTCTATATCAGTAATCATAGCCCCTATATCAGTAATCCTAACCCCTATATCAGTAATCCTGGTCCCTATTTCAGTAATCCTGGCCCTATATCAGTAATCCTAGCCCCTACATCAGTAAACCCCTATATCAATAAACCTAGTCTATATATCAGTAAATCTAGTCTATATATCAGTAAATCTAGTCTATATATCAGTAATCCTAGCCCCTATATCAGTAATCCTAGCCCCTATATCTGTAATCCTAGCCTCTATATCAGTAATCATAGCCCCTATATCAGTAATCCTAGCCTCTATATCAGTAATCATAGCCCCTACATCAGTAATCCTAGTCGCTATAGCAGTAATCCTAGCCCCTATATCAGTAATCCTAGCCCCTATATCTGTAATCCTAGCCTCTATATCAGTAATCATAGCCCCTATATCAGTAATCCTAGCCTCTATATCAGTAATCATAGCCCCTACATCAGTAATCCTAGTCCCTATATCAGTAATCCTAGCCCCTATATCAGTAATCCTAGCCCCTATATCAGTAATCCTAACCCCTATATCAGTAATCTTAGCCGCTATATCAGTAATCCTAGCCCCTATATCAGTAATCCTAGCCCCTATATCAGTAATCTTAGTCCCTATATCATTAAACCCCTATATCAGTAATCTTAGCCGCTATATCAGTAATCCTAGCCCCTATATCAGTAATCCTAGCCCCTATATCAGTAATCCTAGCCCCTATATCAGTAATCCTAGTCCCTATATCAGTAATCCTAGCCTCTATATCAGTAATCATAGCCCCTATATCAGTAATCCTAGCCCCTATATCAGTAATCCTAGTCGCTATATCAGTAATCCTAGCCCCTATATCAGTCATCCTAGTCGCTATATCAGTAATCCTAGCCTCTATATCAGTAATCATAGCCCCTATATCAGTAATCCTAGCCCCTATATCAGTAATCCTAGCTGCTATATCAGTAATCCTAGCCCCTGTATGAGTAACCCTAGCTCCTATATCAGTAATCCTAGCCCCTATATCAGTAATCCTAGCCCCTATATCAGTAATCCTAGCCCCTATATCAGTAATCATAGCCCCTATATCAGTAAACCCCTATATCAGTAATCCTAGCCCCTATATCAGTAATCCTAGCCCCTATATCAGTAATCATAGCCCCTATATCAGTAATCATAGCCCCTATATCAGTAAACCCCTATATCAGTAATCCTAGCCCCTATATCAGTAATCATAGCCCCTATATCAGTAAACCCCTATATCAGTAATCCTAGCCCCTATATCAGTAATCCTAGCCCCTATATCAGTAATCCTAGCCCCTATATCAGTAATCCTAGCCCCTATATCAGTAATCCTAGCTCCTATATCAGTAAACCCCTATATCAATAAATCTAGTCTATATATCAGTAATCCTAGTCTCTATATCAGTAATCCTAGCCCATATATCAGTAATCCTAGCCCCTATATCAGTATTCCTAGCCCCTATATCAGTAATCCTAGTCCCTATATCAGTAATCCTAACCCCTATATCAGTAATCCTGGCCCATATATCAGTAATCCTAGCCCCTATATCAGTAATCCGAGCCCCTATATCAGTAATCCTAGCCCCTATATCAGTAATCCTAGTCACTATATCAGTAAACCCCTATATCAGTAATCCTAGCCCCTATATCATTAAACCCCTATATCAGTAATCATAGCCCCTATATCAGTAAACCCCTATATCAGTAATCCTAGTCCCTATGTCAGTAATCCTAGCCCCTATATCAGTCATCCTAGTCCCTATATCAGTAATCCTAGCCCCTATATCAGTAATCCTAGTCCCTATATCAGTAATCCTAGCCCCTATATCAGTAATCCTAGTCCCTATATCAGTAATTCTAGTCCCTATATCAGTAATCCTAGTCCCTATATCAGTAATCCTAGCCCCTATATCAGTAAACCCCTATATCAGTAAACCTAGTCTATATATCAGTAAAACTAGTCTATATATCAGTAAATCTAGTCTCTATTTCAGTAAGCCTAACCCCTATATCAATAAACCTAGCGTCTATATCAGTAATCCTAACCCATATATCAGTAAGCCTAGTCTATATATCAGTAAATCTAGTCTATATATCAGTAAATCTAGTCTCTATTTCAGTAAGCCTACCCCCTATATCAATAAACCTAACCCCTATATCAATAAACCCCTATATCAATAAACCTAGTCTATATATCAATAAACCTAGCCACTATATTAATAAACCTAGCCCCTATATTAATAAACCTAGCCCCTATATTAATAAACCTAGCCCCTATATTAATAAACCTAGCCCCTATATTAATAAACCTAGCCCCTATATCAGTAAACCTAACCCCTATATCAGTAATCCTAGTCCCTATATCAGTAATCCTAGCCCCTATATCAGTAATCCTAGTCCCTATATCAGTAATCCTAGTCCCTATATCAGTAATCCTAGCCCCTATATCAGTAATCATAGTCCCTATATCAGTAATCCTAGCCCCTATATCAGTAAACCCCTATATCAGTAAACCCCTATATCAGTAATCCTAGTCCCTATATCAGTAAACCCCTATATCAGTAAACCCCTATATCAGTAATCCTAGTCCCTATGTCAGTAAACCCCTATATCAGTAATCCTAGTCCCTATATCAGTAAACCCCTATATCAGTATTCCTAGCCCCTATGTCAGTAAACCCCTATATCAGTAAACCCCTATATCAGTAAACCCCTATATCAGTAAGCCCCTATATCAGTAATCCTAGTCCCTATATCAGTAAACCCCTATATCAGTAAGCCCCTATATCAGTATTCCTAGCCTCTATATCAGTAAACCCCTGTATCAGTAATCCTAACCCCTATATCAGTAAACCCCTATATCAGTAAACCCCTATATCAATAAACCCCTATATCAGTAAACCCCTATATCAGTAAACCTCTATATCAGTAAGCCTCTATATTAGTAATCCTTGCCCCTATATCAGTAATCCTAGCCCCTATGGCTGTGATCAGGCCCTACACCCAAACAAGGGCACTGCGTTCATCCACCTCTGGCCTGCTCGCCTCCCTACCACTGAGGAAGTACAGTTCCCGCTCAGCCCAGTCAAAACTGTTCGCTGCTCTGGCCCCCCAATGGTGGAACAAACTCCTCACGACCCAGGACAGCGGAGTCAATCACCACCTTCCGGAGACACCTGAAACCCCACCTCTTTAAGGAATACCTAGGATAGGATAAAGTAATCCTCCCCCTTAAAGACCTAGATGCACTATTGTAAAGTGGCTGTTCCACTGGATGTCATAAGGTGAAAGCACCAATTTGTAAGTCGCTCTGGATAAGAGCGTCTGCTAAATGACTTAAATGTAAATGTATGTCAGTAAACCCCTATATCAGTAAACCCCTATATCAGTAAACCCCTATATCAGTAATCCTAGCCCCTATATCAATAGGGGCTATATCAGTATTCTTAGTCCCTATATCAGTAATCCTAGCCCCTATATCAGTAATCCTAGCCCCTATATCAGTAATCCTAGCCCCTATATCAGTAAACCCCTATATCAGTAATCCTAGCCCCTATATCAGTAAACCCCTATATCAGTAATCCTAGTCCCTATATCAGTAATCATAGCCCCTATATCAGTATTCCTAGTCCCTATATCAGTAATCCTAGCCCCTATATCAGTAAACCCCTATATCAGTAATCCTAGTCCCTATATCAGTAAACCCCTATATCAGTATTCCTAGTCCCTATATCAGTAAACCCCTATATCAGTAATCCTAGCCCCTATATCAGTAAACCCCTATATCAGTAATCCTAGTCCCTATATCAGTAATCCTAGTCCCTATATCAGTATTCCTACCCCCTATATCAGTAAACCCCTATATCAGTAAACCCCTATATCAGTAATCCTAGCCCCTATATCAGTAATCATAGCACCTATATCAGTAATCCTAGCCCCTATATCAGTAATCCTAGTCCCTATGTCAGTAATCCTAGCCCCTATATCAGTAATCCTAGCCCCTATATCAGTAATCCTAGCCCCTATATCAATAATCCTAGTCCCTATATCAGTAATCCTAGTCCCTATATCAGTAATCCTAGTCCCTATATCAGTAAACCCCTATATCAGTAATCCTAGCCCCTATATCAGTAAACCCCTATATCAGTAATCCTAGTCCCTATATCAGTAATCATAGCCCCTATATCAGTAATCCTAGTCCCTATGTCAGTAATCCTAGCCCCTATATCAGTAATCCTAACCCCTATATCAGTAATCCTAGCCCCTATATCAGTAATCCTAGTCCCTATGTCAGTAATCCTAGCCCCTATATCAGTAATCCTAGCCCCTATATCAGTAATCCTAGTCCCTATATCAGTAATCCTAGTCCCTATATCAGTAATCCTAGTCCCTATATCAGTAAACCCCTATATCAGTAATCCTAGCCCTATATCAGTAAAACCCCTATATCAGTAATCCTGGTCCTATATCAGTAATCATAGCCCTATATCAGTATTCCTGGTCCCTATATCAGTAATCCTAGCCCCTATATCAGTAATCTACCCCTATATCAGTAATCCTGGTCCTATATCAGTAAACCCTATATCAGTATTCCTGGTCCTATATCAGTAAAAGCCCTATATCAGTAATCCTAGCCCCTATATCAGTAAACCCCTATATCAGTAATCCTAGTCCCTATATCAGTAATCCTAGTCCCTATATCAGTATTCCTACCCCCTATATCAGTAAATCCCTATATCAGTAAACCCCTATATCAGTAATCCTAGCCCCTATATCAGTAATCATAGCACCTATATCAGTAATCCTAGCCCCTATATCAGTAATCCTAGCCTCTATATCAGTAATCCTAACCCCTATATCAGTAATCCTAGTCCCTATATCATTAAGCCCCCGGTTACTAGTCAAAGACTCTAACCACTAGGCTACCCTGGGGCGGCAGGGTAGCCTAGTGGTTAGAGTGTTTGACTAGTAACCGAAAGGTTGCAAGTTCGAATCCCCGAGCTGACAAGGTACAAATCTGTCGTTCTGCCCCTGAACAGGCAGTTAACCCACTGTTCCTAGGCCGTCATTGAAAATAAGAATTTGTTCTTAACTGACTTGCCTAGTTTAACAAATATTTTTTTTTTTTAAATAAATAAAAAATTAAACCCCTATATCAGTAATCCCCTATATCAGTAATCCCCTATATCAGTAATCCCCTATATCAGTAATCCCCTATATCAGTAATCCTAGTCCCTATATCAGTAATCCCCTATATCAGTAATCCCCTATATCAGTAATCCCCTATATCAGTAATCCTAGTCCCTATATCAGTAATCCCCTATATCAGTAATCCCCTATATCAGTAATCCCCTATATCAGTAATCCTAGTCCCTATATCAGTAATCCCCTATATCAGTAATCCCCTATATCAGTAATCCCCTATATCAGTAATCCCCTATATCAGTAATCCTAGTCCCTATATCAGTAATCCCCTATATCAGTAATCCTAGCCCCTATATCAGTAAACCCCTATATCAGTAATCCTAGTCCCTATATCAGTAATCCCCTATATCAGTAATCCTAGCCCCTATATCAGTAATCCTAGTCCCTATATCAGTAATCCCCCATATCAGTAATCCTAGCCCCTATATCAGTAAACCCCTATATCAGTAATCCTAGTCCCTATATCAGTAAACCCCTATATCAGTAATCCTAGTCCCTATATCAGTAATCCTAGTCCCTATATCAGTAATCCTAGTCCCTATATCAGTAATCCCCTATATCAGTAATCCTAGTCCCTATATCAGTAATCATAGCCCCTATATCAGTAAACCCCTATATCAGTAATCCTAGTCCCTATATCAGTAATCCTACCCCTATATCAGTAATCCTAGTCCTATATCAGTAAACCCCTATATCAGTAATCCTAGTCCCTATATCAGTAAAGCCCCTATATCAGTAATCCTAGTCCCTATATCAGTAATCCTGGCCCCTATGTCAGTAATCCTGGCCCTATATCAGTAATCCTAGCCCTATATCAGTAATCCTGGCCCTATATCAGTAATCCTAGCCCCTATATCAGTAAACCCCATATCAGTAATCCTGGTCCCTATATCAGTAATCCTAGCCCCTATATCAGTAATCCTGGCCCTATATCAGTAATCCTGGCCCTATATCAGTAATCCTAGTCCCTATATCAGTAAACCCCTATATCAGTAATCCTAGTCCCTATGTCAGTAAACCCTATATCAGTAATCCTGGTCCCTATATCAGTAAACCCCTATATCAGTAATCCTAGTCCCTATATCAGTAATCCTAGCCCCTATATCAGTAATCCTAGCCCCTATATCAGTAATCCTAGCCCCTATATCAGTAATCCTAGCCCCTATATCAGTAAACCCCTATATCAGTAATCCTAGTCCCTATATCAGTAATCCTAGCCCCTATATCAGTAATCCTAGCCCCTATATCAGTAATCCTAGCCCCTATATCAGTAATCCTAGTCCCTATATCAGTAAACCCCTATATCAGTAATCCTAACCCCTATATCAGTAATCCTAGCCCCTATATCAGTAATCCTAGTCCCTATATCAGTATTCCTAATCCCTATATCAGTAATCCTAGTCCCTATATCAGTAATCCTAGCCCCTATATCAGTAATCCTAGCCCCTATATCAGTAATCATAGCCTCTATATCAGTAATCATAGCCTCTATATCAGTAATCCTAATCCCTATATCAGTAATCCTAGTCGCTATATCAGTAATCCTAGTCCCTATATCAGTAATCATAGCCTCTATATCAGTAATCCTAATCCCTATATCAGTAATCCTAGTCGCTATATCAGTAATCCTAGTCCCTATATCAGTAATCATAGCCTCTATATCAGTAATCCTAGTCCCTATATCAGTAATCATAGCCTCTATATCAGTAATCCTAATCCCTATATCAGTAATCCTAGTCGCTATATCAGTAATCCTAGTCGCTATATCAGTAATCATAGCCTCTATATCAGTAATCCTAAACCCTATATCAGTAATCCTAGTCCCTATACCATTAAACCCCTATATCAGTAATCCTCTATATCAGTAATCCCCTATATCAGTAATCCCCTATATCAGTAATCCTAGTCCCTATATCAGTAATCCCCTATATCAGTAATCCCCTATATCAGTAATCCCCTATATCAGTAATCCTAGTCCCTATATCAGTAATCCCCTATATCAGTAATCCCCTATATCAGTAATCCCCTATATCAGTAATCCCCTATATCAGTAATCCTAGTCCCTATATCAGTAATCCCCTATATCAGTAATCCTAGCCCCTATATCAGTAAACCCCTATATCAGTAATCCTAGTCCCTATATCAGTAATCCCCTATATCAGTAATCCTAGCCCCTATATCAGTAATCCTAGTCCCTATATCAGTAATCCCCTATATCAGTAATCCTAGCCCCTATATCAGTAAACCCCTATATCAGTAATCCTAGTCCCTATATCAGTAATCCTAGCCCCTATATCAGTAATCCTAGTCCCTATATCAGTAATCCTAGTCCCTATATCAGTAATCCTAGTCCCTATATCAGTAATCCCCTATATCAGTAATCCTAGTCCCTATATCAGTAATCATAGCCCCTATATCAGTAAACCCCTATATCAGTAATCCTAGTCCCTATATCAGTAAACCCCTATATCAGTAATCCTAGTCCCTATATCAGTAAACCCCTATATCAGTAATCCTAGTCCCTATATCAGTAAACCCCTATATCAGTAATCCTAGTCCCTATATCAGTAAACCCCTATATCAGTAATCCTAGTCCCTATATCAGTAATCCTAGCCCCTATATCAGTAATCCTAGCCCCTATATCAGTAATCCTAGCCCCTATATCAGTAATCCTAGCCCTATATCAGTAATCCTAGCCCCTATATCAGTAAACCCCTATATCAGTAATCCTAGTCCCTATATCAGTAATCCTAGCCCCTATATCAGTAATCCTAGCCCCTATATCAGTAATCCTAGCCCCTATATCAGTAATCCTAGCCCCTATATCAGTAATCCTAGCCCCTATATCAGTAAACCCCTATATCAGTAATCCTAGTCCCTATATCAGTAATCCTAGCCCCTATATCAGTAATCCTAGCCCCTATATCAGTAATCCTAGTCCCTATATCAGTAAACCCCTATATCAGTAATCCTAACCCCTATATCAGTAATCCTAGCCCCTATATCAGTAATCCTAGTCCCTATATCAGTATTCCTAGTCCCTATATCAGTAATCCTAGTCCCTATATCAGTAATCCTAGCCCCTATATCAGTAATCCTAGCCCCTATATCAGTAATCATAGCCTCTATATCAGTAATCATAGCCTCTATATCAGTAATCCTAATCCCTATATCAGTAATCCTAGTCGCTATATCAGTAATCCTAGTCCCTATATCAGTAATCATAGCCTCTATATCAGTAATCCTAATCCCTATATCAGTAATCCTAGTCGCTATATCAGTAATCCTAGTCCCTATATCAGTAATCATAGCCTCTATATCAGTAATCCTAGTCCCTATATCAGTAATCATAGCCTCTATATCAGTAATCCTAATCCCTATATCAGTAATCCTAGTCGCTATATCAGTAATCCTAGTCGCTATATCAGTAATCATAGCCTCTATATCAGTAATCCTAAACCCTATATCAGTAATCCTAGTCCCTATATCATTAAACCCCTATATCAGTAATCCTAGTCCCTATATCAGTAATCCTAGTCCCTATATCAGTAATCATAGCCCCTATATCAGTAAACCCCTATATCAGTAAACCCCTATATCAGTAATCCTAGTCCCTATATCAGTAATCCTAGTCCCTATATCAGTAATCATAGCCCCTATATCAGTAAACCCCCATATCAGTAAACCCCTATATCAGTAATCCTAGTCCCTATATCAGTAATCCTACCCCCTATATCAGTATTCCTAGTCCCTATTTCAGTAAACCCCTATATCAGTAAACCCCTATATCAGTATTCCTAGCCCCTATATCAGTAAACCCCTATATCAATAAACCCCCATATCAATAAACCCCTATATCAGTAAACCCCTATATCAGTAATCCTAGCCCCTATATCAGTAATCCTAGCCCCTATATCAGTAAACCCCTATATCAGTAAACCCCTATATCAGTAATCCTAGTCCCTATATCAGTAATCCTAGCCCCTATATCAGTAAACCCCTACATCAGTAATCCTAGTCCCTATATCAGTAAACCCCTATATCAGTATTCCTAGTCCCTATATCAGTAATCCTAGTACCTATATCAGTATTCCTAGCCCCTATATCAGTAAACCCCTATATCAGTAAACCCCTATATCAGTAATCCTAGTCCCTATATCAGTATTCCTAGTCCCTATATCAGTAATCATAGCCCCTATATCAGTATTCCTAGCCCCTATATCAGTAAACCCCTATATCAGTAATCCTAGCCCCTATATCAGTAAACCCCTATATCAGTAATCCTAGTCCCTATATCAGTAATCCTAGCCCCTATATCAGTAATCCTAGTCCCTATATCAGTAATCCTAGTCCCTATATCAGTAATCCTAGTCCCTATATCAGTAATCCTGGTCCCTATATCAGTAATCCTGGTCCTATATCTGTAATCCTAAACCCTATATCAGTAATCCTGGTCCTATATCAGTAATCCTAGTCCTATATCAGTAATCCTAGCCCCTATATCAGTAATCCTAGTCCCTATATCAGTAAACCCTATATCAGTAAAGCCCTATATCAGCAATCCTGGTCCCTATATCAGTATTCCTAGCCCTATATCAGTAAACCCCTATATCAGTATTCCTAGTCCCTATATCAGTAAACCCCTATATCAGTAATCCTAGTCCCTATATCAGTAATCCTAGTCCCTATATCAGTATTCCTAGTCCCTATATCAGTAAACCCCTATATCAGTAATCCTAGTCCCTATATCAGTAATCCTAGCCCCTATATCAGTAATCCTAGCCCCTATATCAGTAAACCCCTATATCAGTAATCCTAGCCCCTATATCAGTATTCCTAGCCCCTATATCAGTAAACCCCTATATCAGTAAACCCCTATATCAGTAAACCCCTATATCAGTAATCCTAGTCCCTATATCAGTAATCCTAGTCCCTATATCAGTAATCATAGCCCCTATATCAGTAGTCCTAGTCCCTATATCAGTATTCCTAGCCCCTATATCAATAAACCCCTATATCAGTTTGAAAGGCCATTCACGTTGTATTTCCATGTTGAACAATGTGTACTGCAAACATGTATATAGCAAATATTGGGCAGGCTATTAACAAGCTAGGTTACAACGGGCTAACATTCCCATTGGTGGTAGATGACAATACATATTAAATACCGTAAATACACGACTAAACGAGGCTCCAACGGGCTAACATTCCCATTGGTAGTGGATGACAATACATATTAAATACCGTAAATACACGACTAAACGAGGCTCCAACGGGCTAACATTCCCATTGGTAGTAGATGACAATACATATTAAATACCGTAAATACACGACTAAACGAGGCTCCAACGGGCTAACATTCCCATTGGTAGTGGATGACAATACATATTAAATACCGTAAATACACGACTAAACGAGGCTCCAACGGGCTAACATTCCCATTGCTAGTTTGATGACAATACATCTAAAATACCGTAAATACACGACTAGAAGCAACCCCCATATTTAGACATGAAACACGTTCTGATTGGCCAGTGAGGAGCCTCGTTAAAACCCGGCTCTTTCGCAACACCACTGGCTACCGCGCCCATGATTGTGGTTGTGAGAAATAGCCCCGATCTACTGACAGATTTACCATTGTGATAGGTTCAGATAGAACCCTAAGACTGTGTTAGCTCAATAAGATAGAGCCTAAGACTGTGTTAGCTCAATAAGATAGAGCCTAAGACTGTGTTAGCTCAATAAGATAGAGCCTAAGACTGTGTTAGCTCAATAAGATAAAGCCTAAGACTGTGTTAGCTCAATAAGACTGTGTTAGCTCAATACGCTAGAACCTAAGAATGTGTTAGCTCAATAAGCTAAAGCCTAAGACTGTGTTAGCTCAATACGCTAAAGCCTAAGACTGTGTTAACTCAATACGCTATAGCCTAAGACTGTGTTAGCTCAATACGCTATAGCCTAAGACTGTGTTAGCTCAATACGCTATAGCCTAAGACTGTGTTAGCTCAATACGCTATAGCCTAAGACTGTGTTAGCTCAATACGCTATAGCCTAAGACTGTGTTAGCTCAATACGCTATAGCCTAAGACTGTGTTAGCTCAATACGCTATAGCCTAAGACTGTGTTAGCTCAATAAGAGAGAGCCTAAGACGATGTTAGCTCAATGAGTTATAGCCTAAGACTGTGTTAGCTCAATGAGTTATAGCCTAAGACTGTGTAAGCTCCTTAAGACTGTGTTAGCTCAATAAGATAGAGCCTAAGACTGTGTTAGCTCAATAAGCTATAGCCTAAGACTGTGTTAGCTCAATAAGATAAAGCCTAAGACTGTGTTAGCTCAATACGCTATAGCCTAAGACTGTGTTAGCTCAATAAGATAGAGCCTAAGACTGTGTTAGCTCAATAAGAGAGAGCCTAAGACTGTGTTAGCTCCCTAAGACTGTGTTAGCTCCCTAAGACTGTGTTAGCTCAATAAGATAGAGCCTAAGACTGTGTTAGCTCCCTAAGACTGTGTTAGCTCAATACGCTATAGCCTAAGACTGTGTTAGCTCAATAAGATAGAGCCTAAGATGATGTTAGCTCAATGAGTTATAGCCTAAGACTGTGTAAGCTCCTTAAGACTGTGTTAGCTCAATAAGACTGTGTTAGCTCAATAAGGTAAAGCCTAAGACTGTGTTAGCTCAATGAGTTATAGCCTAAGATTGTGTTAGCTCCCTAAGACTGTGTTAGCTCAATAAGACTGTGTTAGCTCAATAAGACCGTGTTAGCTCAATAAGCTAAAGCCTAAGACTGTGTTAGCTCAATGAGTTATAGCCTAAGATTGTGTTAGCTCCCTAAGACTGTGTTAGCTCAATAAGACTGTGTTAGCTCAATAAGACTGTGTTAGCTCAATAAGATAAAGCCTAAGACGATGTTAGCTCAATGAGTTATAGCCTAAGGCTGTGTTAGCTCAATGAGATAAAGCCTAAGACTGTGTTAGCTCAATAAGCTAAAGCCTAAGACTGTGTTAGCTCAATAAGATAAAGCCTAAGACTGTGTTAGTTCCCTAAGACTGTGTTAGCTCAATAAGCTAAAGCCTAAGACTGTTACCTCAATGAGATAAAGCCTAAGACTGTGTTAGCTCCCTAAGACTGTGTTAGCTCAATAAGCTAAAGCCTAAGACTGTGTTAGCTCAATAAGCTAAAGCCTAAGACTGTGTTAGCTCAATATGCTAAAGCCCAAGACTATGTTAGCTCAATACGCTAAAGCCCAAGACTATGTTAACTCAATGAGATAAAGCCTAAGACTGTGTTAGCTCAATGAGATAAAGCCTAAGACTGTGTTAGCTCCCTAAGACTGTGTTAGCTCAATAAACCAAATCCTAAGACTGTGTTAGCTCAATAAGCTAAATCCTAAAACAGTGTTAGCTCAATAAGCTAAAGCCTAAGACTATGTTAGCTCAATATGCTAAAGCCCAAGACTATGTTAACTCAATGAGATAAAGCCTAAGACTGTGTTAGCTCCCTAAGACTGTGTTAGCTCAATAAACTAAAGCCTAAGACTGTGTTAGCTCCCTAAGACTGTGTTACCTCAATAAACTAAAGCCTAAGACTGTGTTAGCTCAATAAGCTAAAGCCTAAGACTATGTTAGCTCAATATGCTAAAGCCCAAGACTATGTTAACTCAATGAGATAAAGCCTAAGACTGTGTTAGCTCCCTAAGACTGTGTTAGCTCAATAAACTAAAGCCTAAGACTGTGTTAGCTCCCTAAGACTGTGTTACCTCAATAAACTAAAGCCTAAGACTGTGTTAGCTCAATGAGCTAAAGCCTAAGACTGTGTTACATCAATGAGCTGTATCCTAGACTTCAGCACTGTGAGCTAACATGAATGTTGAAGTCTCAGACAAGGTTACTCCCGTGTGAGCACAGTTCACCAAACCACCTCCATACTTTCTCTTAAATAGACATATGCGTTCTCCCTCTCTCTCCCTCTTTCACTCTCTCTTTACCTCTCTCCTTCCGTCTCTCTGTCCCTCGTCCTCTCCCTCTCTCCCTCCGTCTCTCTGTCCCTCATCCTCTCCCTCTCTCTCCCTCTTTCACTCTCTCTTTACCTCTCTCCTTCCGTCTCTCTGTCCCTCATCCTCTCCCTCTCTCTCCCTCTTTCACTCTCTCTTTACCTCTCTCCTTCCGTCTCTCTGTCCCTCGTCCTCTCCCTCTCTCCCTCCATCTCTCTGTCCCTCATCCTCTCCCTCTCTCTCCCTCTTTCACTCTCTCTTTACCTCTCTCCTTCCGTCTCTCTGTCCCTCATCCTCTCCCTCCCTCTCCCTCTCCCTCTTTCACTCTCTCTTTACCTCTCTCTTTCCGTCTCTCTGTCCCTCGCCCTCTCCCTCTCTCCCTCCGTCTCTCTGTCCCTCATCCTCTCCCTCTCTCTCCCTCTTTCGCTCTCTCTTTACCTCTCTCCTTCCGTCTCTCTGTCCCTCGTCCTCTCCCTCTCTCCTTCCGCCTCTCTGTCCCTCATCCTCTCCCTCTCTCCTTCCGTCTCTCTGTTCCTCATCCTCTCCCTCTCTCCTTCCGTCTCTCTGTTCCTCATCCTCTCCCTCTCTCCCTCCCGCCGACCCCCAGCAGCTGTGGAGGTGTTTCAGGTCGAATTCTAACGTATTCCGGAATCAGAGAGAATATTCAAAAGTGACAGACGGCAGGTGCTGCAGACACCTGTTCTGACAGAATGCCAGATTCACCTTCAATAAATATTCAAACTAGACCTAGATGTTATTATACTAGACCCTGACTTCAACCTAGACCTAGATGTGATTATACTAGACCCTGACTTCAACCTAGACATAGATATTATTATACTAAACCCTGACTACAACACCTAGATGTTGTTATACTAGACCCTGACTACTACACCTAGATGTTATTATACTAGACCCTGACTTCAAACTACACCTAGATGTTGTTATACTAGACCCTGACTACTACACCTAGATGTTGTTATACTAGACCCTGACTACTACACCTAGATGTTATTATACTAGACCCTGACTACTACACCTAGATGTTGTTATACTAGACCCTGACTACTACACATAGATGTTATTTTACTAGACCCTGACTACTACACCTAGATGTTGTTATACTAGACCCTGACTTCAAACTACACCTAGATGTTGTTATACTAGACCCTGACTACTACACCTAGATGTTATTATACTAGACCCTGACTACTACACCTAGATGTTAATATACTAGACCCTGACTACTACACCTAGATGTTAATATACTAGACCCTGACTACTACACCTAGATGTTGTTATACTAGACCCTGACTACTACACCTAGATGTTATTATACTAGACCCTGACTTCAACCTAGACCTAGATGTGATTATACTAGACCCTGACTTCAACCTAGACATAGATATTATTATACTAAACCCTGACTACAACACCTAGATGTTGTTATACTAGACCCTGACTACTACACCTAGATGTTATTATACTAGACCCTGACTTCAAACTACACCTAGATGTTGTTATACTAGACCCTGACTACTACACCTAGATGTTGTTATACTAGACCCTGACTACTACACCTAGATGTTATTATACTAGACCCTGACTACTACACCTAGATGTTGTTATACTAGACCCTGACTACTACACCTAGATGTTATTATACTAGACCCTGACTACTACACCTAGATGTTGTTATACTAGACCCTGACTTCAAACTACACCTAGATGTTGTTATACTAGACCCTGACTACTACACCTAGATGTTATTATACTAGACCCTGACACCTAGATGTTAATATACTAGACCCTGACTACTACACCTAGATGTTAATATACTAGACCCTGACTACTACACCTAGATGTTGTTATACTAGACCCTGACTACTACACCTAGATGTTATTATACTAGACCCTGACTACTACACCTAGATGTTGTTATACTAGACCCTGACTAC